>NC_084763.1:22637500-22882080 GCF_028858725.1 Colius striatus | reverse complement strand
ATTACATTGAAATAAGCCTGAGTGAGTAAGTGCAATATCTCACTGAAATGAAAAAGCATGGCGCAAGACGGGGACTTTTTGGCCTCCTTATGCAGTTTTTAGTCCGACATTTCTAAATGGTATAAATACTTAAAAAGTTCTGGGTATTTTCAGTTGCTATTGTTAGACAGAAAACAAGCTCTGGTTTCTTCAAACCTTATTTCATTGAATGTGTCTGAGTCATAGGAAAAGTCATTCCATCATGTCTAGAAACTGTTTTTATTCAGAGCACTTGTCAGGAAAGAAAATAAACAAGTATTAGTTCCTGCCACCATTCATTTCAGAATGGTTAAAACCAATATAATTAAGTCTCAGTTTTGAGGTTTTTTGGTCCTTTTTTCCTTTAAAAAAAAAAAAAAAATCTGAATGCAAAGATATAAGATTGTATGTGTCAGTTGCTGAACATTTGGCATGAACAGCTTTTCCAGCACTTGCTCTGGTTATTATAAGGTTTGAGTTGTAAATGCCTGCATTCAGCAGCAAACCTGTCAGGTTGGAGAGCTTTTCATTAAATGTTTGATCTAGAAATTTTTAATCAGTGCACAAATAAAACAAATTATTAAAGCACTACATCAGCTGCAGTATATGTAATTGGGATGAATGGGGTGATGTAACTGGTGGGGAACAGCACAGGCATTCTTAACAGAAAGCCTGGAGCTACAGAACTTGTTGCCACTAGAGATGAAACAGAGCTTGAGTCTTAACCTGTATCTTGAAAACGGTAAGATGCACCTATTAAAGACATTCCCAAATAAACTGGTGATAAATCACGTACCTTGTGCAGCTTTACTGGAGAAGCTGGGGAAGGATCACCTAAAATACCTTGTGTTTGTGAAATAATGCTGGGATGGAGTGTGTGCAGCAGGTCTTATTTATAAAAAGAAACATGACCAGTTTATATTCTCAAGTTTTTACCAGTGTTCTCTGCCCTAGATGAAGGCAAGTCTGTAACATCTACTTTAGTAAATTGTCTAACTTGCAACTTCAGTACTTTAATCAGGGTAGTGGTTATGACTGTGGTCCTACTGTGACTTCTGTTGTTGCTGCTCTGATACAAGTATTACTAACATTTTAGTTGAAAACAGCAGTTCTTTTAGCAAGTCTAGTTAGTGACATTTCTGAAAAAGTCAGCAGCAAGGTGTTGCAGCTAGACTAACATTTAAAAGGAAATTCACTTACATATACCAGATTAAAAACCAACACCACATAATAATCGGACACAATGCTCCTGTATACTTCCTAATAGATTTTTTTTTTTAGGGTGGTTTTGTTTGTCATTTGTATCTAGGCTAAGATACATTTTTTTTTGTTTTCTAATTTTTGTTTCCTAGTTTAGGAAAGCTAATAAATACAAAAGCGAGGAGTTATATTTTGTTCTGATGGTTACAATAAATCTAATGTTTCATGGCTGAAAAGTCTGTCTTATGTCCCTCTATCAGTAGCAGAGAATTAGACTTGCCTACAGGTTTGTGAGCCTGAAGTCAGAAGCTGACGTAGGTCAGTGAGTATTCCCAAGTATTTCACCCATCTTAGCCACAAATTTTACTGCTGTTTTCAGACGAGTCAGAACTTCACTTTAAAATACTATACTTGGCAACAGCAAGCGATCCCAGCAATCCATGTATCATGAGGGTTACAAGCCAACCAAATGCCTATCAGCTTCGTGGTGGGTTGCACATACACAGCTTTGCATATTTTTGTCTTCAATCTCAGGTATTGCAGAAGTAGAAAAACTCAAGCTCCCCTGCTGATCTGGAGCCTCACAAGCTCTGAAACAACAGGAGGAGAAGTATGTCTTGAAAATGCAGGATCTGACAAGGTTAAACACAACCCAATGCAACAAACAAATCTGTCTCTTGGTCTCTAGACACTACTGGTTAGCTAATGCTCACCACATGGTAATGCACCAGAGATGAAGAAAAGCAATTTTTGATCAAAAATCTTTCAACTCTGAAAATTTAATTCTGTTATAGCTGCTAGTCTCTGGTGGTGCCTCCCTGCAGGGTGCAGGACCTGGGAGGTGTTGGAGCACCAGCCACAGGGGCAGAAGTGGAATAATTTTTAGGTGTCTTTGGCAAATGTTCCTTGAGTGCTCTGAGGCATAAAGGGATTAAGAGGTTTTATTAGCTGTTTTAAGATGGAAACTGATTTGGCTGTGATGCTCTGAGCCACAAGCAGCCCCACATGTAGCTGCACAGCCTCAGTTGGCTCTGTGGCTCCCAGCTCTGACAAAGGTGCTGTTTCTCCCTCTCACTGTGTCTTTCTGGACCTCTGTGGGGATAGAGAATGTGACAAATATAATTTTAGTCTTTGCTGCTGCTGTACCTTTAAAAGAAAAGATTTCTTTCATATTTTTTTTTTTATTTTTTTTTAAATTGCATCCCTTGCCTTTCAAACAGCAATATATATCCTATGTACCTTATCCCAGATAAGATAAAAATAGTGGCTTCACTCCATCAGTGTAATCAGCTGCGTTAATACCTCTGATTGTAGGCTTGGCTCAGAGTTTGCATTACCCCATATGGGCTATGTCTGTGCAAGCACTATTTAAGATACCTTTAGAAACTACCACACATTTAAAATGAAAAAAAATTCTACATGATGAGATTGTAGTTTTTAAGAGCTGTTCTAAAGCAACCAAGTCAAAGATGTTTTCCTTCAGTTTACAACAGTCTTTAAAATTTATCCCAAATTAAACAAGTTAGTGTATTTTGTCTCATTTCTATATAGCTTTTTAAACACACACCAACAAAGTACAAGCTGGTGCTAATATATACTGAAAGCATTTCCTAGTTACAGAGTGTGAAATATTGTCACATGTTTCTCTACATATGGTAAACAAAAATATAATTAGATGCTAGCATTTGCCATCTTTGAAGAAGGATGACTTTGGTATGGCCAACAACTGAGTAATATTCTCATAAGATCTGATCAATTGTAATTCTTCTCTGGTTCCCTGAAGATGTCCCTACATACTACATCTCATTGTTTGACTGGCTATTTTCTGCTCCACTTTCAAGGCTAATGCTTCCAAAATCATTTAAACTTCTTAGGAAATGCTTGGCTTCCTGTTCTGAAATTAACTCTTGCCCATAGTCTTTCTCTTCTAAAAATATTTAACAGCAACCTAGATTAACTCTCTTTGTAATTTTATTCCTGAGTCATCAACAGCCTTTGTGTTTATCTGCGTGTATATTTTGGTAGCTCACAGAACTTCTTCACTGTCTCCAAATCATCTTACCTGGTGTGTCCTGTGTGCCCTTCCCAGTGGGGAAAAACTAGGATGTAAACACAGAGTCAGCAATTAATAGTAAAACTTCTATGAACATCACAAAGTCTAGGATTTCAGAGTTAAGCCTTTTTTCCCTTGCATTTCTAGTAGGCTTTTTGCCATCTTTTAGGGCTTTCCACAAATAAATTAATGCCTCAGTCACTTGGAATTGTGTTCCTTCGTTCTCCTCTCCTACAGAAAAATAAGCTCTTACAGTTCTGTATTTTCCCACATCTTTTTGTTGAAGAAAACCAGCTCTATCACTCTGGCCATTTAATTTCCCTTCTAACCCTGTGATCTTTACAGCACTGTTTATTTCATGCTACTTTGTGCCGAGTGCCATTGGATCTTCAGGCAAGAGTTGTCGGTTTTCTCTCCTGACATTAGCTATTTTATCTTTGCTGCTCAAACAGTACTTCAAATTGTTTAAAATTACAGCTTCAGAAAAACAAGTTCTCTGTTTTTCCATGATGCACCTGTATTTCCTAAAGGTGTTTCTAGTCAAACTTGCTCTAGTTGAATGATTTTTAGTGTTGCTGCTCACTTAAAGGAACTAGGTAATCCATCCTGCATATTTAAGTGCATTAATCTTTTCTAGCAGCAGAGAATATGGAAAGCTGTTTTATCCTCCATTCTGATTTCTCTTCAAGCTATGGTAGGATCATTCCAGCTGTACAAGTGGGGACAATAGGTACTCTGCTTGGTCATATGGCAGTTGTTCAGGAAAAATTCCTTTGAATTTTAGATGGGCTTTTATTGATCCAGAAGGATGAGATTTAATTTCTATGTTTCCCTGTTATTTGCTCATATAGACTCCCTATCCACCTGTGCTTCTATGTAGTTACTGATGGGGCTTTGAGAGACTTTTATGATGACAAATATACTGGGAGTTTAGTTATATTGTTGTATTGTTGCTCTTAGGGATGAAATACATCAGTTCCAAAAGAATGAGTTAATTTACTCTTAAAGTATCATTCTGTATTAGGTAAATCTGAATAGGAATTTATTCTTATTTTACATAACACGTTCACTGGGTTGCTACCATTGCTATTAGCTAAAGTTCAGTGATGTCTGAATAAGTGTCTTACTTGTAACTTTGTATAATATGTAAGAAAAAAACTCTTCTTGAAGGTTTCAGTGCATGTACCATGTATTTTAGAAAATCTTTTTAATTTGCTCACCATCAATATTACATTGCTAACTTAACTGTCTTTGGAGCATAAAGTGTGTTGCTTGATTCCTGAGAGGAGGAGGAGGAGAAGAGGAAATCAAGGTTCATGCCATGTACTGTGTCTGTTGTCCTACTTCTTGATTTTCTGTCGCTTTCATATGTCATTTCTTCTTTTTCATAACAGTATGCTGAAGTTTGGAGCCAAACTTAAAGCACTGCAAAATAAAATACGACTCACAAATATTTGTCCTATTTCCTTACATTATTGTCTGAGATAAAGGTCCCTTCCAACCCCTACCATTCCATGATTCTATGATTTCAGAAGTGGAGGTACTTGAATGTTTCCCTCTTACAATCAAAGAACAAAATGTGCAAAAGAAACTTGCAAAAGTTAACAAGTGAATTATTGATAAATAGATTAAGTTAAAACTGATGTATTTTTTAAATGTCAGATCGGGAACATGCCTAGAAAATCCAGTCTGACACTCACCTACGTACAAATTTTGTAAATGTTTTTCTAGGAGTAACTAGGAGAGCCATTAATGCCTGAGTCTCAAGTCTCCAAAATATTTGCTAACTACTCCAAGTATTTTACAGTAATTTTTTTCCAGTGTAGTCATTCATTGGACCCTGCTACATTTCAATGATTGATTACAGACATGGAATGAAATGTTGGCCTCACAGAATCCATGGGAGTTTTCCTATTGATTTCAGTGAAGCTGGGGTTTTACCCATGGATTTACAGCAGCAAAATGCAACAAATCTGATTCTATACTTCAGCTCAAATAAAACCCATGACACATTTTGTGTTACAAGAATGAAAGCAAAGCTATATACCCTTCTTAAAAAAATTTCTTAAGCATCTGTAAGCTTTTGTTAAATGAATGGTTCTGCACCTGTTGGGGTAAAAGTACTAAAAAGTCAAACTGCTGTTGTTTTGGTATGCATATCTAATTTTGTAATACATACTGCATTAGTTCATCATTTAAAAAAATCACAAGTTAAAAGGTTTTTTTTTCACACACTAGTAATATCATCTTTATGTTACCTGTGAAAGTACCATATAATTTACATAGTCATGATATCAGCAGTATATTATGTAAGTTCTTAGTGGTAGGTGAGCTTTAGTCATGCAGACTGATTTTTAGTTTATTTGATACGGTGTTTAGTCATTTTTTTCTTGAAAAAAGTATTTCAACCCACAAGTCACTACATATTTTCATTTCTTCCTGATATGGCTGCTCTTTATATGTGTCTAAAGCAAATCACACACTAAAACGACATGCTTAACTTTCTTTACCGATGTTTGTGTGAAATGCTGACAGTGCTGCATGGTAGCAAAAACTTCTCTTGCTGCACTGTCACAATCATGATCTTTGCAATGAGAACTGGTGGAGTTATTCCTCACTATCTCCTCAACTTTTCAGGAAGAAAGTAAGGCAGAAATTTGACTCGCCTTGCATCAAAGCCTGATTAAGTATACTATACAGAGATCTTTAAGAGGGGTTATAAATCCATGAACTGTGAGAAGGCTCTATTAAAATCTGTCTTCAGCCCTCACCTCTGGGCTAGAAAATGAACCCCTGACAGTCTACACCTTTACCCTTTGTCCACAAAAGTTGAATTTCTGTGTGTCATCTTTGTTAGGATAGTTCATGTCTTCCTCCTTGTCTCTTGCATTTTTAAGCATATTGATGTGACAGTGTTAGCAGAAGCATTTAGAACAGAGTACCTGTGGATTCTCACAGAAAATATTTCCTTCCCTTCTGTTTTGAGCAGCAAAAGTCATATGAAGATGTCAATGAGCCATCTTTATAGCACATTTAAAGGAGGTGGAGAAACCTTTGTATTTCTGACATTCTTGACATCCCCAAGAAGAGAAGTGGTAAGAGGAGTTGGGTAAAAAAAAAAAAAAAGCCACATGATCCTACGATTTTTATGCATTAATACAGTTGTTAAGTTATTCCAGTCTATTAAGAATCAGAGATGGAACCAAATGAGGCAGATTAGAATTTGTTGAAGAAATCGTGTTCTTTCCTTATTGCTTAAGTATGGTTTTTAAGTTAATCTTATGGAAACATAGAAAAATATCATTTCTTTCACCTCTTTATTTACTATTTTGCTCTTAAAGACAAAAAACCTCCAACAAACCAGACTACAAAAACGAGACCCAAAATCCCAATCAAACAGCAAAAATCTTTATAAATCTCCATGTGTCTGACTTGAGATACTTTATGCAAAAAATGTCAATCACATCAGTCTTCTATATTCATGCACTAAATGGTTAAATTGTAAGTAGGAGTATTCCAACTAGCAAAACATCAAAAAGAGTAAATTAAATAAAATAAGTAATGCAGGAATGGGGGAATAATAATGTGAATAATTTTATAATCACAGAATCATTTCAGCTGAAAGAGAACTTCTGGAGAGAGTCCAGCGCAGGGCCACTAAGATGATCAGGAGACTGGAGCATTTTTCATACGAGAAAAGGCTGCGGGAACTGAGGCTGTTTAGTCCAGAAAAGAGGGGATTGAGGGGAGATCTTATTAACATTTACAAATATCTAAATGGAGGATGTCAGGATGTCAGTTCAGTGATTCTGTGAGTCCAGCCTTTGTCCCAGGCCTATTAACCACTAGACCATTTCCCTAAGTGCAACACCCGACTGTCTCTTAAAACATCTCCAGGGACAGTGACTCCACCACCTCCTTGGGCAGCCCCTTCCAATGCCTGACAAGCCTTTCTGTAAATTAATTGTTCTTCATATCCAGCCTGAACCTCCCCTGCTACAATTTGAGGCCATTTCCTCTTTTTCTATTGCTTGTTACTAGGGAGAACAGGCTGACCTTCACCTTGCTACAAATTCCTTTCAGGTAGTTGTAGAGTGATAAGGTCTACCCTGAGCCTTCCTTTCTCCAGGCTAAACAACCCCAGATCCCTCAGCCGTTCCTCACGTGAGATGTGCTCCAAATCCTTTACTGGCTTGGTAGCCCACTTCTGTATCTTCTCCATCACCTCAATGTCCCTCTTGTAGAGAGGGGCCCAAAACTGGACACAGTATTAAAGATGTGGCCTCAACAAAGCCAAGTACAGGGGAATGACCACTTCCCTGCTCCTGATGACAACTCTAAAGAAGCATGAAATAATGGTGTCTGAGTATGGGGGAAACAAACTGTTCTTTGAATTGTTGTGGACAGAGAAGGAAATATAGTCTTTCTTTTCTGTCTCCCTGGAACAGACAACATGGAACACAGCTATGATAAAGAGATTGTTGGGATATCTGTGATCAGACACACTTGGGGAACCATTACATACCCATCTGTGTACAAAAGTTGAGGAGTTAGATGACATTGTGTGTCGGAGCTGAGAGAAGATGCATTCTCAGCGTCAACAATAAATGCACACTGAGATCTGAAAGAGAGGAGGTTGGAGAAACGCTGTGTGCTTCCTGACATACTGGGATCCCTTAGGAGTGGAGCAAGAGAAATGATGAAAAAAGAGTAGAGACAACTCTCCATCTTACGGTTATGGGCCTTGTGTGTACCCTGGCTGTTCTCACTAGGTTGAAGAGGCCAACACACACCTTTCTGCATGGATTAGCTTCCATCTGGGTCTTTCCTGTGGTGTCTCTCCATTCTCCTGCCCATTCTTTCTATATAGTATAAGCATAGCCCATGGCTTCTCTTAAGTTTACCAGAAGTAAGGAGAAATCTGGAATAGGACTGATTTTGGGCAGCTCGGGAAGAGCTAAAAGCCAGACTTGACATGTCAATGCAAGGCTGTTTCACATCCCTGTGATGTATCACACTTCCTTTCCTCTCCAGCCCACTGGAGAAATGACACGGTTGAACAGGAACATTGCTTACCGTTTATATTTCAGCTCTCAGAAGGGATTTTTTTCAACGTTGAATACTCCTTAACTTCTGGTTAATATTACTTATTCTCTAATTTCTGCCTCATCCTTAAGACCAATCTGGTACTTCCTAGTGAGTCCCTGAAACCATAGAGAATACTTGGTTCCCTTTGCTCATATCCCTTTCAGTCTGTTACTAAAATAAGTAGAGATGAGATCTGAACAGAGTTGTAATAATTAAGGAATCAAGTGTTGCACAAAAACACCATATTTACATCTGCTCAGGATATCATTAGGATTATTATACATTAAATAGCATAATTTGTACCTCCTTTTAAAATATATTTTACTATCACTGTGTATTAAAGCAGATTTGAAGACCTACAAATCATTTTTCCCCCTTACCATTTCATTTCTAAGACTTCACTTTTGTGCATCTAGTACAAATCTTTACTAAAGCGAAAAGAGTGCTGATTGACTTTTTTAAAAACATTTGTCAGGTATTTTCACATGATAAATGTGGAGATCTGAAGTTTTAGTAGTATGAAAAGACGTGAATAAATTACTGTTCGATTGGACTAAAAGATACTGCTGAAAAGTACTTGTAACAAGATAATTGTGAGTGCCAAAGCTGAGAGTAACACTCAATGCCGGCAGCAGCTTAGTTAAACATGTGGTTAACGATGTTATAGGAAGAATGGCTATGTAAAATATTCAGCTGTGCCAGCAGTAAATATTAATTTAATGAGACAGCAATAGTGCCTTACTGAGACTGATATTTGACATACAAAACTCCTGTAATTATTTTAATATTTTTACTTCCCAATGATTTTAATGATATGGCAAAGATTTTAGGTCTTTGCTGAAACAGCACTGCTGTCATTTACTATCAGTCAAACAAAATGTCATTCTAACTCATTTCACTGTAAACGTCTGAGTAGCTTTCACATCACTGCTGCAAATAGTATGTTCTTTTGATGTTTATACTTAAAGAATAAAAAATGACAAAGATATATCTGGAAAATATTTATTAGGACATATTATACAGAAAAGTATTTAAGTAGGGATTTGCCATTAGAAGAAAGCAGCTTTATAAAAGCCTAAGTATAACAATAGAAAAGCAGCTTATGATTTTCTGCCTTTAAATTAGTTATGAAACATTACAGATAAAACAGCTAGGGCCTCATGTAGTTGACTGCTCAGTACTTTTCATAAGCTTCTTCATTCACTTAGAAACATTGCCAAGTTTTGAACCATTCAGGATGGAATTTTCGATGACAGGTGCCTGCCCTATCCAGGAGTATTTTGGAAAGCTGCTTCCAAAACTCAGTCATTCCAGAAAAGGTGAGTTTCCTTGCCTAATACTATCCAACATCTCAGAAGGGGTTGGTTTTGCTTCTTCTTTCTTTCTTTTTTTTTTTTTCCACAAACATGTAGTTCTGCAGAATGATCACTGTCACAGGAGGTGCCTTTGATTGGCCTCTAAGGTTTGCCCAAATTTGTCCCTCACAGAGAGCATGTTCTCAAGTTACGGCTTGTCAGTTGAGCTGTGGTAACTGACTCTGTGTACATTCCTCAATTGATGAGTAGAATATGCTAATCTGAACCACCTTTATAGGGCTTCATATTAAAGAGTTGTTCTTCAGGGTGACAACACACAAGCAGTCTTTGGCTCAGACTGAAAGCAGCAACTTTGCAGTCAGAGTCGTTCCTCTTGTCCTATCAGCATCTTGCAGTCTGTATCAGAAAGACTCAGCACTTAGTTTTCTCAGTGTCCCTTCTCTTCGTGATGTCCTCAGGCTGAAGGGACCAACATTCTCTCCACTGTTAACTGTACAATAACCAGGCACTGAAGTGAACATAGAACAAAACAAAGCTGCGTCTCTCAGTGTTCATTTTTTCATTCCACTTCAGAGATCAGAGTGGTTGCCTTAGGACAGAAGATTTGCAACAGGCAAGAGGAAAGTGGAAACCGAGAAGGAAAGACATGGAAGAGGGAGAACAACAGCAACATCTCAGGGTGACAAGTGAAGCAGAAGTTGGGCATGGAGGAATGCAACAATATGTGACACGTTGCAGCAGGCTTAAACCTGAGAGGAACCATTGACTCTATTCTGTACTCATCCCCCCAAGGGACTACAGCTCATTTTAAGAGTCAAGAGGCTTCCCTCGGGACTTGAGACTCATTTCAGGAATCCCAAATCTCTCTGCTCTGCTGTCAGCAAAAACCAACATAACCACCTATGAAAGTATTTGTCACCACCCTCCCAAAGACACACACACACAAACCGCAGCTGCAAGCTGCCTGTCTCTTTAAGTGGTAGAGATCTGCCCAAATAGATAAGCAAAGTTACTGGTCTGACTAATGTGGCAGTCCTATTCATCTTGCTTTTAAGATGCCTTTTTGCATAACACTCTGGACTGGGCAGAAAGACATGCAGAATATTCAAGTCAAGAATGTTAAACTAAATTTATTAAATTAAAGAACACCCAAAGTGGGTCCACTTCTTTATCCACTGTAATCTGTGTGCAAGTCACAATATAACTCATAAGAAAGCATCACTGTTGGACTGATAACATAAAACTATGGCTAATACTTCACTTACCATTTTGTTTGCTTCTGTGTCAAATTTGCCATAACTGATTCTTACTACACAGGTACCTGGGGGAATTTGGCCTTGTTATCTTTGACTGACATCTGAATTGTCCATTAGCAGTTCCAGTTTGGTCTCTGTGAGAAACCTGAAGAAAAAAAACACCGCCATGACCCCCAGAAAACCCATTGATCAGCCACAGTCCCAGCTGCATGTCTGTAAGAAGTGTGAGTACATAAATTGTATGATGAAATCTCAATGAGAGATGCAGAGCTTCTTCTCACACTTAAATCTTTTTGTCGTGGCCTTAAAAAACAGTAGTGTTTCTCTATGTTAAAATCTTTCCTGTCTGACAGAAGTAACTGCAATTATTAGTCTAGTCATCTCTGTAGTTTATAATTTCAGGACATTTAGAGGTAAGGCACTTTGCACTTCTTAGGCAGTTTCCAAGTAAAATACTTGACAAAATGAAGGTTTATGGTGACAGCATCATTGAGCCTGATCCTAAGTAGTTAAATGAGTTCAAAACCTATCATTAGTCACTGATAAGATCCGCTTCTATCTGCTTAAATCCTGCATAAAGTGCCAGTGAATTATTAAAAGCTGAGGATGACTACTAGATAGTCTAATATAAACCTGTGAAAGAATGGTAATATTGGGAGTAAAGTGCTATATTACTGCTGTTTGTAAAGTATTTCCTGATCTTGGCAGTACAGTACATGTTATATCATTCTTATCACTCTGTCTTCTCTTAACTGAGCATTAGAGAAAAACCAAACCAAGCAATATGTTGCAGATTCTAAGACTGTCTCGAAACACTGTGAGGTTTCCTCACAAGTCATCCCAGGCTTAGGTGCTAAGGCACTGCATTGAAATGAAACCAAACGTCTTGGCGTGAATCAGCAGTTAAATCCAGGTAATGATCATTTGGATCTTTGATTAGACTACCTCCTGGATAACTACAGCATTAGGCTGACAGTGAGGAAGTATTCTTAATACAAGAAAACCCAGAAAAGGAGGCACTGAAGTAGCTTCAGAGTGGAAGGATAAATCTGCCACTGGTCACCGTCTGTGTGTCAGACGTGCCATCAACTAGATACAGAATGTTAGGCACTGAAAAAGCAGTGAAATACGTGATTACATTAGTTAAGATTCTTTACTACTGTGCTGCCTCAGCGCCTCTGGGTCCGCCCCGGCACTCGAGCCTTTACCAAGACACGCGTGGACGACCGAGCACACCTGAGCGGCAGAGGCGCACCCTCGCAGGGCTGCAGCTCGGCACACAGGTTTCCCTCCCTCCTCGGACACTCTGTTATTTTTTAGACATTTTCTAGATAAAACCCAAACGAAATCCCGAAAGAGTTTGGGGTTGCAAGAGCCGAGCCTCAGTCGAGCGCGGGCCTCCCCTGCGTCTGCCGGGCAGCGGGAGCAGCCCCTCGGAGCTCCCTCCGTCCCGCAGCATAGGCGCGCTGCGCCCTGCCCAAGCTGGGAGACGGGGCTGGCAGCCCCCGCACCACCTCATCCCCACCCGGGCGGACGCACAGCCAAGTTACGGAGCCCTCTCCCGGACTGCGCGATCCCGGATCCCGGGGTCCGCGGTCCCCGGCGCGCGGGGCGGGACATTGTTTCCAGGCTGACTCACCCGCGCCGCCCCCGCGCCCGCCCCCGCGCCCTCCCGCGCGCGCAGGGGGAGGGGACGATTGAGACCCGCCCCCGCCCCGCCCCGCGCGCCCGGCCCCCCCCCCCCCCCCCCCCCCCCCCCAGCCTGCCCGGCACGGACCGCAATGATTTAGAAGTTCAGGAATCCCACGTGACGTCACGGAGGGTGATGTAATGCTTCTCTAAATAGAACGTATTGTAACCGTCCCTCAGTCCAACGTGGTTCCTCCGGCCGCGCTGCCGGTCCCGTCCCCGCCGCGCCGGGCGGTAAGTTCCTAAAAATACGGGGCTGCCCCGGGAAGGCGCCCGGCGCGGCGCGCAGCGCACCCCGCACTCCGCCGCACGGCACGGCGCGGCACGGACCGCGCGGGGCAGCAGCGGCGCGGTGAGCGGCTGGGGAAGGGGCAGCCTGCGGCCACGGGAGCCCTTCGCCACCGCATCCGCTACGGAGGCGGGAGCGCCAGTCCCTGCCGCGCCGCTGCCGGGCGCGGGGAACCCACTGCTCCCCCGTCTCCGCAGTGCCCCGCCGAGGGAGAGCAGGGAGAGGGGGCGTAAGCGACCCCCGCATCCCGTGGAGGGTCGGACTGGGCAGGGCAAGGCGGTGGAGGGCCAGGGGTGCACGGCTGCCCTGCCGTGGGGTAGCAGGGCTCCCTGCCCGCACCTCGGGGAGTTTGGGAAGTCTCCGCGCGCCACTTCCCGGGATGGGATGGGATGGGATGGGATGGGATGGGATGGGATGGGATGGGATGGGATGGGATGGGATGGGATGGAGCGGCTGCTGCGGGGCGCAGGCAGCACGCCATATCGCGCTGCCCCTCTCGAGGCGGGTAGGTGGGCAGCTCCCGGCGGAGGTACCGCGGTCTCCTCTGCCCCTCGGCCCCTGCCAGCCCCGGCAGCAGCCAGTAGCTGGTGGTAGCTCGGTGGCGCGCTGCCCCGCCGCGGTTCAACTTCTGGACAAGTTTTGCGGCGGCGCCCAGGCGCCCCATCGAGCCGAGACCCGCTGGCGGTGGCCGCGGAGCAGTGCGCGGAGCGATGCGCGGTCGCCTCCGGCAGACACCCGGAGTGCCGGGCTGTGCCCAGCCCTTACGTCATGCTACCGGCCGGTGTGGGGCTGATGCTCCGTTTCTGATGCCGTCGGGTCCAGGGCGGGGGTGGGGGGAGGAGTGCTGACAAGGTCCCCTCGCTCTACCTTTTCAGTCTCACTGGTCCGCTCATCTCCTCCCTCCCCAGCTCCACATCCCCCCTGCCTCCGCCCTCCCTCACAGGGATCTCTTTCTCCCCAGCGAAGTTTTCAGGACGATAAGAGCTTCAGGAGTGTAAGGGGAATACTTGCTAAACTCTGCCTCCTCTATTATTTATGTCCAAGCATGGTGAGTGATCTTTCATCTCCAGGGCTTATTATAAGCTTTGCCAGTGGGAAGAGAGGTCATTCAAAGACAAGGGCAGGAATAAAGGAAAAAGAAATGTCCATGTGTAGTGAGGTTTTTGTTTGTTTGTTTGTTTTGTTTTTAAATAATCCAGAGCGATATTAGGAGTATCTTAAGATGCAAGATTAGAAGATTTCCATGTATTATCAGTGCTTAACTAGATGAAATCAAAATGTGAGTGGAAGAGTAATAGTTACGGTGATCCATCTTGATTGGGTTTTCCTTGAGACTATGCAGTTTTCAGAAAGATACTGACCTGCTGGCTTGCTCTGGACTTTTCTTGTCCGGCACTCTGAACAAGCAACAGTGCGTCAAGTAACAGTGGGTGCTGGAAAACTCTCTTGTAAAACACTGTCATACAGAAATAATCCAGAAACTGGACTGAAAGAGAATGGAGAGGTGCAAGGTGAGAGCTGAATGCAAAAAAAAAAAGAAAAGTAGCGTAATTTGGGGGAATTTTGGTGAAGGAGGTACACTGTCATGAGGGTATGGTTTTTTTTCAGTAGAAAAGTGTACAGTGTTGAAAGTTAGTGCTCAGTATTTTGTAACTTTCATGTGGTGAATGAGGTTGTTGGTATCAAAAGCTGGAAATTCTTTATATGAAATGGCTAAAATCCTTATTTGTGACTCCTTAATCCTAAGGGGAGTTGTACAGGTCGCAAAGCACTAGGGAAAAGTGTGATTAATGATCAGTGATTAGTGATAAGTGATTAGTGGTTTTATTCAAACTGTTACCTCTGACTAGAAGCACACATCAGAGGATTAACAGGCTCTTTAGATAAATGCTCATTAGTGGAAGGGGGAAAGCAAAGATAATAGACGTGCACACAGGGACAACTTTCTAGGAAAATCATTCTTGTCTCCGGCATAATAAGCTCTATTAGCAGAAAGGCTTTTTAATTTAAAAGTTGCTTTTATCTTGTAAATCAAAGATAGATGTAGAAGTTCCCTGCGCTATTATGGACTAAATTTTCCCATATCCACTAGCTGTGGATTATCTCAGTAGTGATATTTTATGTAAAAAAAGAAACCCTAAACAATTGAATCTTTAAGGAACAGAGCATTCCGAAGTGCTGAAGCTCTGCATCCCAAGGCATCGGCTCCCGACAGGCAGCGCAGAGCCTGCTGGCAGCTGACTAGGTGGCGCAGTCCTCTTCCTTGCGAGTATACCGTCCTGGGTGATGAACTTAGCAAGTAGCAGCTTGTTAGGTGTCCTTCAACACTTAGAACAAAGTTGATTCTGTGCTGGATTGGAGACTAGACAGTGCTAGGAGTTTGTAGTCACATTTTCCACGTCAGTTCACCTAGTAAGTTAAAGGCTACTGGAAAAATTAGTCTCATTTACTGAAAGAAACGGTAAGAGAGAGGAGGAGAGAGCAAGAGAGGGGCAAATAGCTACAACCTGGTATGTAACTCTTGATTGAACTGTTTTCTACTGCTTTAATGAAGTACAGTTCTGAGGACCTTAATTATTGAAACCTAAAATCTCTCGGGAGTTTTTCCCCCAGCTATTGTTGGCAAGTGAGGGTTTGGTTTGTGTTTTTTTTTTAAAAAAGTTCCTAAAAGAAAGAATTGTTGGCGTGGTGGTTGAACAATACAATTTGGAACTGATCACACTCAACAAATAATGGTAAGGAGTCTGTTTTTATGATCACTAACCAGGGATTTCTCATTACTCTTTATCATGCATGCATTGTGAAGAACTGGTATGTACCACTGTCCATAGACTTGGGGATGCTTCTACTGTCCCGTTTGCCTATGTGGGATTTGTGTTTGTTTGCACCTGTGGAGATCATAAAAGTTTTAAAACTTTAAATAAAACACTTGAGCAAAACAGAAAATAGAAATAACGAACTTACGGCATGCAAAAGAAACTGCTGTAATCTATTGTTACGTGTTTAATTGGAGACTGTTAGGAGTAGTCAGGCTAGTGCTTAAAATCAAAGTTTTGTAATAGCATATAAAAAAGGCAATAAGCTCTGGCTGCCACTCTTGAATATTGAATGGCACTCATCCAGGAATTAAAATTGCAATATTTAAAAAAGTTTACACATGTAGAACAAGCAGATCCCTTTCTTCCTCAACAAAATACCCAGTTCAGCTTCAATTTATCAAACTCGAGCTGTGCTAATTTAACCCGGGTGTTGTAAAGGGAGACAAACCATGCATATCGATTAAAACAAAAGATAGATGTGAGATTGAACATGTCATTTTACATATATCTCCGTTTAGCAGAACAACTTTCACAGATAAAGAGTAATACCTTTATAAAGAAAATGCTTTTTTAAAATTTGGTGTTCACTTTCTCACTTTGAGAATCTGAAATACACTGCAATCCCATTTATCCTGTGCACTGTGCAGGAGTTTTATGTAAAAGATTGTTTCAGTGAGAGTTAGAGTTGACTCTGGAGTTGATGAGAAAGAGTGCTTTAAGAAGGCAGCTTTTACGTGCTAAACCTTTCAGCTTTGTGTGGGCAGAATCTCTGTGAGCTCAGTAAGTCTCGTAGAAATGATCTGAAACTTGGTTATTAACTTGTCTGCTTGTGGCCCTGTTTAAAAACCTGTCTCAGTGTCCCTAATCAAGGCATGAGGATCTTAAATATTAGAAGAGTTATTGCAAGGTTGTTCTTGCTTTTAAATCAGCTTATTTAATCAAAGAGTTTTCCTCTAATCTTTGTCATCTTGTGTCTATAATTTCTGCCATTAGTTATCTTTCTGTATTTTCTACAAACGTGTTGCTTGGAGAACTTACACCTGTGTTTCTGTCTTATTAGCTAGCTTTCAATCTTAATTTTAATTCCAGTAACCATCTTTCCTATAAGCCCTTTATGATGAGAAAATTATTTCTGAACAAGATTTTGGAAAAAAAAAAGTTTTTGGAAAAAAAAAGAGCAAAACTGTTTCTAGTTAAATATATTTTTTAAATTATTATTAAGGATCATATGATTTATTGTTGGAACAAACCTGTAATTTTTCTCAAGGCTCTTAAATACTGATTTTTGTCTTGTAACTTGTTACAGGAAAATGCTGCTGAGTACATGCAGTTGCTGGAAACACAGATACATGTACAAAGCAGCAGGTCTTTCAGTTCTGCTTCATAGGTCCAGGTTATTCTTTTGCTTTGATTTGGTTTTGCTTATCTCATACTAAGGAAATTAATAGGTAGGCACGTGTAATTAAAGTCGCTTACTTGACGATTTTTGTGTATAAACTCTCATTGCAATGAATACATCAGAGTCCTAGTGGAAGTGCTTAAAATGCTTTGAGATTCTGTCAGTCATGGATACTAATGCCAAGGCCAATCAGACAGCCTGGTAGGTCTTTACCAGTCTGCATTATCTCAAAACAATTTCTTTTGATTTGTCCTCTCCCTCTCTCCATGCTGTGTGTTATTTAACCCCAGAACCATTTCGCCCTGCCCCCCCTAGAAATTTACATTTCTAGGTAAATTATACATTCAGCTCTGCAAATGATAATGCTCCGGGGCTTTTAGCGATCTTGCCCTGAAGTATTTTTTAGGGCTTTTTCATTTTTCTGTCTTGAGAAACCATCAAAGTTGATCACAAATTTGAAGCAACAGTTTGGAATAAGAGCTATGGAATAAGAGCTGTAAGAGCTCTTATTGGAATAAGAGCTAAACACCTTTTCCTCTTACCACAACTTCTATTACTATGCTAATTTACGTTTTTTATTGAAGGTGTAGTGTTTTCTGACACAAGCAAGACAATGATCTTGAACAATATCTTACCATGATGTATTTGAACGTTAGTCATGTTACAGCAGTAAGTACAGAAATTAGCTTTTGTAGACTTGATATGTAAAACCAAAATGCTGTTATGGAAATATTTTCTTTGTTGTCGTATGTATAATCAAAGAAATTATTTAAATTGACTCAAGTGTACATAACAAGCACAATATAACACATATAAAACAATTATTTCAGTGATGTGGTGAAAAGACTTGTTGAGACAGATAAGCTGTTGTGTCTTGTTACATCCAAGGAGCTGTTCTGTTGGTTTGTGCGCTGATCGCTTGCTCCTGTTACGGCTCAGGTTGAAGGGGCAACCCTGACACTTTAAAATAATAGTAAGTCTACTATTTTTTCACTGAGGTGTTATTTTACTTTGTAATTAAAAATACTGAGAGTCAGCATTTTTTTTACTAGCCATCACATGGGAAATGCAGCTGTTATTTGCCCTCAGAGAGTTTAGAAAGGGTTGGTTGCACTGGTTTGTAGGTTTCTAGATGGTGATATCAAATGCTATTTTATAAACACAAAGAAATTTTCCAAGGATTTTGCTGAAGGCTGTAGGATTTTCAAAGTAAAACATTGAAAGCTTACAACCATTTCCTTAGCTTAGAAGATGTTTTGCTTTTGGTTCTTGTTTCTGACTTACATTTTTAAAAGAATTTGTTCAAGAAGTCAGTCCCATAAATATGCAACTTCAAAATAAATGCCTTGAAACATTGTTATCAGCAGTGTTTGTCTACGTGTTCAGTTTTAATAATCTCGTCTTTTGAAACAGCTCATGCCACTGTTGTGACAACCTTCCACATAAGGTGATTTGAAGCTGTGGGGTGCAGCCCCTCTTGGCCAGAGAACTCCACTCAGCAGGTGATAAAAAGGGCAACATTTTTAGGAGAAGCCGGAGGGAATGAGATCTGAATTTAATTGGGGAAAAATACTACAAATCCTCTATTACCTTTGCCAGCATCAGGAGCTGAGTTTGTTTTTCTTTGGCTCTAAATGTTTTCATTACTCTTACTAGGGTACCGAGACCTATGTTAGCTCAGGAACCGGGCTTTCATCCTCAGCTTTGTACCCCACATAATCTCTACAAACAGTTTCTGTCACCTTTTGGTCCTTTGCTGTATTTTCTCAAATGTCTTTCTTTGCTCATATCGCATTTACTTTTTTTCCTTCCTGAGGGCCTTGTCTGTGGTTGCCACCATGCAGTGAATGTTTCAATGCAGTTAAAGTATTTGGTCCCAATCTCAGTATTTTTTGTATGTTTTGAAGTTTTCTGTCCAGGGATGTACTCAGCTTAAACTGGTCATACCTTGGTCACACTGCCTAAATTTAATACAGGGAAATGTATTTAATTAGGCTGATCTTTTTCTCATTCAGAGGAAGAAGCTGCCTTTTTACCTATTTACTTTGTGGGCTTGTGCCTTCAGTCACTCTTTCATTGCATGTAAGGCAGCATTGTTCATAGGCAACTTTTTCTGAGCTGTTTGCAGAACAGAAACTCAGAAATTAATGTGGCTTATGTGGGAAATTAATGCGGACCAGTGGTTCCTAGATTTAACCTCTGAGTTAACATCTCCTGGCCAAACTGTAAGTTTTGCTAGTTAATATGTGACACTCAACACAGGGGGCTCTGCAGCACAATAAACGGAACCTGAGATTGGTTTAGGATGCATTGTATGGAGTGGCTACAACACTAAGCACTAAATTGAGATGTTGTGTTCTCTCTATTTTCCTTTTTTTGTACTTAAAATCTTTCAGTTCTGGACTTCTGAGTTGGTATGGTAATTACCTGTAGGATAGTATTCTAAGTAAGCTCCAAGGTATGGATATGATATTAGTAGGTCATTTGATTGTGTATTGTTGCTACAAACCAACTACCAGTAATTCAGTCATGTGTGAACTAGTTCACTATTGTTCCCAGTCCAAATACACCTCTCGCTTAACTTTTAAAAAAACTTGTATTGATCAACAATACTGAAATATTGCTAGGTGAGGAGCTTCAAATTGTCAATAATAAACCATACCTCCATAGATACTCTGAATTATCAGTTTTAGCTAGTTGGTTAAATCTGGGCCTACCTTTGGTTCTGGTCAGGTCAGTGAATGAATTTGTCACTAAATAAGACCCCAGCTGGAACTCCAAAGGTGACCTGACTGTGTCAGGCTCCAGCAAAGAGCCTGGAACTGCTTGTTCAGAGATGAGCACTGTATTAGAAATTTGGACATGCTAGTATCTCACTTACAGGAAATTTCTTTGTGTGAGGTGGTGGTAAACTAAAAGCTGATAAATGGAGTAAGAAAAAGTTAGTCAATTGCTTTGTTCAGGCATATCTTTTGCTACCTACTGTTTAACTTCATTACTGAGGGAAAGTTTTAGAAAGAAGAAATGTTTGTTAAGGGTTTGTGACTATTTCAGCCATGACATCAACTTCTCATTTTTGTGACTTTTAAAAAAAAAAGAAAAAAAGCTGCTGATTTTTCTGGTATTGGGGGGCTTGAGGGAGGTGTTGGGGTTTTTTTAAGTTGAAGAGATCAGGATCAGCATCTGTAGAGACTTCCATCATTTGCTAGAAAATACACAAAGTGAAGGAAAATAAGAGATTCTGTAGTTAAAAACAAGTAAAAGAATTTTCTTTCTTTCCTCACTTCCATATCCTAAAGTGTATCCATCTAGCACTTAAAGCTTACCTTATACTAGTTGCTAAATAACGCCAGTGTAAGCTTCATCTACTGGCTGTAAAATGGAAAACTATTTGAAAAAGACAGTTGGAAAACAATGAATGAGATAAAGACTGATTCACTTTCTGCAATTGCTGTACTGCTCTCTTCAGAGCTAATAAAGCAGTGCATGGACTCAAGCATGAAAATAGCTTAAATTTGAGTAGTTGCTGGTTAATCACAAAAAGTAAGGAAAAGCAGCAATTTAACTATTTTGATGTGAATCTTTAAAAGACAAGTTTCTCTAAATAACTTGATACGAAAGTAGAAAAGGCCAAAAAGAGCCATGGGTTTTATGATTGGATAAGGAGAAGTACAGTCTTGTAGATTTAAAAAGTATCAGAGTAGAACCTAATTCTCTACTCACCCCAATAGAAATCTGGAGCAACTCTATTGAAATCTGAGGAGTTATCGACTGCAATAACACTCATTGATAAGAAAATTTGATTCACGGGGTCTATTCTGAACATCAGCTATGCGCTGTGCAAATATTAAAGTAATAGTCTGATATGTCACGTTAAGGATGGCTGTTTTTCCAAAATAAACATGTTTGTAGCCCTCCTCATCTTGTGACTACTTTTTAAGAGGGAAAGGGGATATTGAGAATACTTATTTTGTGCTCAATTAATATTCCTTCCGTGCACTCTCCTTCCTCTCACACGCTTTATGTGTGGGTACGCAGTCTGCACTCTCCATCATCTATCTGTCTGTGTCTCTTTGGCTGTGACAGTCACCACTCTGGCCTCAGGCTTGCATGACGTAGAGGAAAAGCCAACCAAGATTTTCAGTTAAACGTAGCTGGAGATATTTCTGCTTCTAAATATTTTGTGCATTATCAGTGTTAATGATGCTGTTGTGAATTGAGATTAACACCTTAGACTTCAGTTATGTTTTATTTGTGAAGTTGTGTGGGGGTTTTTTTTCCAATACAAAAAAACCAAAGTGACAGATGGAGGGGGAGAGAAGTAGGAAGGCAGTGTAGCCTTGTAGTTTTAATAAATTGAAGTGTTCGTTTTCAGCACTGGAAAGCAAGGCCCGGGCTACTCAAACATCTTGCAGAGCTCCCAGGCTGACCTGCGAGTGAGAGCAAAGTCTTTCAGAAATTGGCAAAAATCTCATCACTGCCTGACCTACTGTGATTTTTTTAAACAGCGCAATTGACGGGGCATTTTGTACAAGAAAAACATTGTAAAGAGTGATGAACAGTGTTGAGTGTACAACCTCCTTCCTGAGCCTTAAACATATGTACTTACTTCCAATTTTCTTCGTTTGACCCAGGATATATGGGGTCAGCTCTGTAACTTTTGAAATTGGTACAAATCCGTTGACTGAAACCGTGGAATGAGGGTATGGCCCACAGTTGTTTACTGATGGCACACAGCAGGTAACTTGTGTGTATAATCTTTTGTGGGAGGATATAATGAAAAGTTTTCAGTCTTATAACCACCCTGGTGTGGAAAGGTTCTCCAGACCCTTAACAGTCCAGAGGTTAATTTATAAAAAAAAATTTGAAAGAAACCCACAACTATTATTCCATTGCCAAGCATTTAAAAAAAGCACTATTTATGTAGGCCCTATATAAGCACACATTGTTTTATGTTCTTTCTGCTGGCTTTGCATTTGACTAAACCATTATTCTCAGAGCACTGCTGTGCTGAGCTCATCAGTGGTGATGGTGTGAAAACAAACAAGTTTTAGCATGAGAAGTCACTATATAATTTGACAAGGAGGTTGTCAACACCAAAACATTCACGTTATTTTCATCTCTGGTCAAAGTGAAGTAAAAATTGGGTGACTAGTGGGAAATATACCTTCTTAGGAGGAAAGGAAGGGATTGGATCTAATTCTGCAAAGTGTTGTGTCAACTAAAAGGAGGACCTGTCTCAATCCTCATTGAAGTCAATGGGCATTGAGGGCTCTTGGGGACTAGTAGCTTTGTGTCCTTTTCCCCCAAAGTTTAGTAACTGCTGAGATGAAACTTAATTCCTCATTAATTCAAACTCCTAGCAAGTTCTTGGGAGAAAAGCTCTCTTTGTTAAAGATTAAGATACCCTCCACCTCTTCAATAGAGTTAAAAAAGTACATACTCCAATTCTGAGTCCTTCAACATGAAGAGTGACAATAAATGCTGATATTCTGCACATACCTTAACAGTACAAAAATCCTGCTTTGGAGAAGAAACATTTCTGGCCTCTGTTCCATTCCTCAAAACAAGGAGACGGCTTCCTATTTTATTCTATTGAAAGTGATCTTACTGTTATCAAGAATGATTTTGTGTTCTCCGGTGTTAAATTACGAAGCTTTGGCACTAATAAGTTCAACTATGAGTAGTCAAATAGGTACTGTGAAAAATAAGCTATCAGCAGAGGTGCATGCCCCCACCTTTTTTTTCATTTGTTCCTTCATGAAAACTTTTGGTGAGTTGTTTTTAACATAATCAGTTAAAGTCCATGAATCCTAGATGAGTCAATCAACTTCATAATCATCTAAAATTTAGGGATTACAGACAGTTTATTTTACTGCTCTACTATGGCCTTACACTTGAACCTTTTACTGGATTGAATTGAGTGGAGTTTGCAGGATACACAAAGAAACACTTTGAAAAACGTTGCTCCCTCTGTAGTAGTTAGGATGCTATGTCTTGTATTTTCTGTCTCATGCTGTCTAATTCTAAACAATTTTTCTTGCCAAAAAATGGTATTCCAAAGTATTAAGACAGACTATTTCTAGGCTGTCGGTCTTCCAGTTTTCATTTCAGAGTTTTTAGTCAGTGCACTGTCAGCCAAATGCTTTTCAGCAGACTGAAAGTTTTTAGAGACAGAATAAGCTTAGGAAAAGTATTTTGAGTGTTGTAATTAATGCTATATTAATTTATAACAAGGACAATAAGAGTTATGATGAGGACTGTCTTATCTAGCTAACCATGGAAATAGATTTTTTTTTCAATTTGAATTTGCTGTGTTGGCTTCAGATAGCTTAAATGTACTGAGGATGCCTTGCAGTGAAACGTCGGTTTGGCATGCTGTGTACTAAGAGGTCTTTGCTGTACCTCCTCTTTTGAGGAAACACCCTTCTTTAAACAGGGGAAGATGCAGCACTGAGAGTGCTGCTGAACCGTGTGGCCATCTTGCATGGTGTGGGAGCCCACACTGCATGACAGGTGCAAATATGGCTGTGGAAGCCACCTTATGCATTTGCCCACTCATAAAATTGCCAGCTGCAGGGTTCAAGTGCCTTCAGAAAGCTCAAGAAAAAATTCAAGCCAGTATCTTACTTGGCTCCAGTGCTTAGAAAATACTGGACAGGGAAATGCCCAAGTCTACATCTACTGAGGCTTTAGTGCTACGTAGAACATGAAAATGGCAACTATGACATGAAGAACACATTTCGTAAAATATCAACCATTTGTAGCCTGACATCACGGAACTTTAAGAGTAAAACCAAGGCTGCAACTGGATAACTGGTTTGTATGGATAGACTCTTGTGTACATAGTAAATGATATACAGGAATAAATTGTGTAGCTTATTGCTGAGTGAGAAAAACGTAAAAGCAAATGCTCAGTGCTATGGAAATAACAAATATTTGATAAATGCTGATTGTCAAAGAGTTAAAAGAAAATGCAAATAACAGTACTATTTAGCCTCTTTTAATTCTGCATATAGCATTTTCTTTGTATCGCAGAATCACAGAATCTTAAGGGTTGGAAGGGACCTCAGAATTCCAACACCCCTGCCAGAGCAGGACCACCTAGAGTAATAACCAACTTCATATTGCAGTGCTGGTTATTTCTTCATCTAATGACCAGCTCTGCTTTGAGCTGTCTGTACTCTCAAGTATGGTGTATATGTGATGGTCTCTGAGTGGCAAGGTCCTGACAGAACCTCTTGTCTCTTGCCAAGACCCATATTTAGCACAGAGGGGATTTCCTTGCCGTTGTGCAGAGAAGACAGTTGGGCCACGGGGTTTCTCCGCAGCCCCATCCAATCCTGAGTTAAATCAAGTAGTAGTTGCCAGGGCAAAAGAGGGTGTCCTGCAAGACACAAAAATACAGACTGAAAAATACAGAGGCCTGAAGCTGTTCATAGTTGACAGATCAGATTTTGTGTCTAGCTTCAGCCAAAATGAATTGGATGAATTGGGAAGAAAATACGTGAAAAAGTCTAAGTACTCAATTTCAACATTTTTTTTCAAAATGAGATACAACTCCTTTGAAAACTGACATATTAAGGAAGACACAAGGCACTAAATCTTTCAGAGATTAGTTTGCTGGATTTTTTTGTTTTGGTGCTGAAAAAAGTCCTTCAGATTGATGCAAATAATTTGTATGTTTGTCTGTTTTTATTTGTCTGCTCTTGGGTTAATGAGCTTGGGTCTCTTTACCTTTCTTGTCCAAATAATACAACACTCTGCAGGTAAGACACGTAAGCTCCTGGAAAGCTGTGTTGTCTGAGAACTTCAAATAGCTAGGTAGAGCCAAATCTTCCAAGTATTTCCCGAGACTTGGTGTGATCTGGTTTGATCTGACTGGGACAGAGAAGATGACTTAATCAACTTAATCAATTGGCTTAATCAACTGGTGGGATAAAAAAAAGGCTGAAAGAATCCAAGTCTTTTTATGGCAACTTTGCTGAGAATAGAGGCTGTCCTCTAAGAATACTGTCAGAAATGTCTTGGATTTCTTTTTTTGCAATTAAATCATGGCATAATTGCTAAATTCAGAAAGTGACGTAAATAGAGAAATAGGGCTTTTTGACTATGCTACTGGCTTAGGTTTTTAGGGTCTTTTTAATTTGTTTCTTCTTTAGGTGAAATGTCAACGTCTAAATGGAAACTGAGTTTTGGTAATTACCCAGTGGAAGTTCTGATAAAAGGTTAGATTAATTTGAATATTCAAGGATGGGTTGAAAGGGAGCTGAAGGAACAATTAGTTTATAGGTATAGAGTTTTTGTTTGCCTGTGATCAGATTAGTTTATCATATTCATCATGCCATATTAGGTTTTGGTGAGGAAGAAATTATTGTTTTTTTATAGTTAAGTGCGAAATTGCATTTCTTGCAGCTTTTCTTAAACCACGTGCAGTATTTAATCTCCATGTGATGGCTCTTTAACTAACCTGTCTTTTCAAGTGAATTTTTTGGTGGCTTGATGGTATGTAGAATATTTCCTTCCTCTACTTCAGCATTTCTAACCAAAATCTGAGCACATTTGAAACCTTAGCTTATTCACACTTCCTAATCATAATCCCCTTGGTTTCCTTGTCAGCACCTTTTTGTGGTATTTCTCTGGACACCTCTATCTAATATCTCCAGAGGTTATTCTACAGACTAACCTTTGACAAGATCTATTACTTACTACTTACTGCTTTTAACAAGGTGAAAAGAGGTCAGGCTCTGTAAAAGGCAGGCATTATTAGAAGACTGCTGTAGAGTCTCTTGGTGGCTTGTCCATCTCTTCTGACAGGACTGTCTGCAAATCAGTTCAGACGCTTCTTCTGCAGCACAAATTACATTTGTGGCTGGGTGTGATCTTATGTAGATAACATACATCCTTGAGAAAGTGATACTACGTGCATTAAAAAACTGTAAGTTGTTTCTCTGTCAAACTTGTAGCCTACCAATGCACTCTATGGAATCTGTGAGACTTTTGCTGTCAGCTTCAAAATTGACAGGGTTTCAGCCTGTTAGTTTTCGTATGATCCATTTAATTGAGCTTCGTGACTGATGCTAATGACTTTTGCTGCTGCAAGAATTGGACTGGTAATGTGGTTACCCCTCCTATCAGAGTTCAGGCTTTTCTAAATGGGAGTTGGTGTTGTCTATTTCTTTAACCTAATTAAGATGCAAAAGCTACCTCTTTCTGATTTGAAAAAAACAGATTGCACAATCTCACTTTGTCAAAAGAGTAATTACAAATCCTTTTGGTTGACATGCAAAATCTTAGAAACTAACCAAAACATAATTTCTCCCAAATTAATTTAAAAGCTGAGAAATTGTACAGGAGAGTTTAGACAGATCCCAGAGGTGATTCATGATTTCTGTACATGTAGAATCTACAGAAACTCCTAGTATATCTTTCAGATGCAAATAGCTATAGTACTGGAGAAAAAAAAAAAAACAACCTGCTGTCTGAGGCTTAACAATAAATTGTGTTTTACCTCTCGCCTCCAAACACTGAAAAGCAGGCTAACTTGTTGCTAACATAGATTTCACTTTTGTCCAGAGTCTATCAATTAACCACATGCAGCCAGTGACTGAAGTGCTCTGTTGTGGGATAGAATTTAAATTTGATTTGTCTAATGGGACCTGATTGCCACATTGCCACCGTATGTGTATGGCATGGGCAGCTGGGGCTGAGTCCTTCACAGAAATTAGGCATGATAACTGTCTGGAGACTATCTAAAGGTAGAGAGAGAGAGTTGGGTGTAAATATGAAATGTATATTAATTATTTTTGCTTCAAAAAAGAACATGAAAAATGAAGTAATGCTTATTTTTCCAGTATGATCACATAGAGGTTAAAATGTGTACTGTTAAGGCAAAATGAAAAAGAGATTCCCTTTGAGTGTTAGGATCCCTGATGTTCCATTTGTTTCCCATGTGAGCAATCTCCCTGAAATCCGCTCACTAAGAATTTATATGTAGCAGTGTCTCGGCATACTCCTTCTTGCCAAACTCACTGTATTTTTCAGGTTACAGACAAGTTCTTTTAAATTTTTTTAATTTTCTTTTTTTAATTGCATTTTCTCTTTTTGGTTCAAACTCTTTGTAGCAGGACATTTATTAATTTACCAAGTGAATTAGCCTTCAGTGTTAAGTTTTAAAATTAAAAGCTGTATGCTGTGGGCAAAGTAAAGCCTCTGTCCTTGTTTAGATGAGCAAGTGTTTGCAGAATGTTTCTTTGAGACAGAAACTTAGAGAATGAGACCAAGAGGTTGTAAGGTGTCTGGATGCACTAACATGGTAGAGCAAGGGATGAATAAACAAATCTTTACTAACAGAAAAGTGGAAAAGCTTGGAGACAGTTTTCTGGTCCATTTTTGGACTGAGAAGGATTTTACTGGGGGCTTCAGAAGCATAAGGTGGGATAGAGTCAGGGTCAGACCCAACAGTGGGTCAAAATCTGCTTCTTTCTCAAAGCTGTTGGATTTTGTGGAGGCTCTGAAAAAAGCCATGAAGCCAGCTGCAGGTAGAATCCATCCCTGCTAGAAGCTGCTGACCACTTATAGCAAACCTGTCTTAATACAAGTTGAGTACAACTTCTGTCAGAGAAGCTTGTATGTGTGCTTGTTTGTTTGATTGATTGATTTTTCCCTAAACCAGCCACAAAAGCCCTACTTTTTATCAGTGTAAAATGTTGCACTGATGTAAAGGGGAATTCCATGTTCAATAGCAAAACCAGAAGATGCAGAACCTGTAGTGTGAGAGAAAATAGTGATGCGCTCTCTCTCTCTCTCTCTCTCTCTCTCTCTCTCTTCACATCTGCTTTCATGCTTCCTTTTACTCAAGATTTTCCAAATCCTTTATTAAGTGTAGAAGACCGTGAAGCTGTAAATATTGAGAATACTTGGAGTGGTAAGTAAAGGTCAATGAAGTTTAGAAGAGTTAAAAGGAATAGGCCCAGTGAATTCTTGTGAGTGTAGTGACTGAGCGGATGAATTCCCCTGACTGCTAACTTTTGTTTGTGCATAGTCTGGCTGGGAGAATGCAGCTCAAGTTAAATGCATTTTCGATTTCTGTAAGGTACTTAATGGTTGACTTTATGCAGATGAGAAACTCACAGCTCATGGCCTCCATTCCACATGCACTCATGATGAGATAAAAAAAAATAGAAGCCAGCTACAGAGCTTTTTGTACAAAGTATTTGCTTTCATTGTAAATTTTGCCTCAAACCTGGAAATGAGACATCTGCTTGGTCTAGCTGGGAACTTTCTTGTCACTGTGGGTATATTTTTTTCAAGTGGTAGTTGACCACATGCTCTGTTTGCATCAGCTGGAGCAGAAACCTGGGACCTGCTGGGAACTGAGGCTCTTCATCAAGAGTTTAGGCTGTGTTATCTCTTTCCAGTCCTTTCACTTCTGCCAAGGAGAATTTATCTGTCCTCCCTTCACCAGTACCTGCTGGATAACGGGAAGTCAAATCCTTTGCCGTGCCTTTTCCTTTCTTGGTTAAGTGATCTGCCTAGTTAAGTGATCTATCCAATTTGGAAGGTGCGATTTTCCTTTCTGACATGTCATGGTCACAAGGAGAGCAGCTCCATGCTCCTGTGCTCTCTCTCTTAAGGCTGCTGAAAAAAATTTGGAGGAGATAGCTCCAGGTGAATTGGAAGAGGGCTGATAGTGCAGAAATGTGCTATTTCACAGTCAGTGATGTTCTTGGCCCTTCCCACATCTCCAGGATAAAGTTAATTTGCCATAAGATAAGGTGGGTCTTCTTATCATGAAAAGAATATTCCAAAACAACATTGGCTTTCATTTCAAAGCAGAGGGAAAATGTGAGTTCAGATCAATCAGTAAGTCAGTGAAGGTGTTTTGTGTCAAAAGACAAGTTCTTTTCTGGATGTAAACATTGTTAAACTATTTGCAATATAATACTGTTGTTTATACTTTTAACTTTTTGCCTATTAAAACAAATTTAAGATGATTAAATGCTTTTAATTTTTAAACATTTTCTTTACCTGGTGGTGCAGTGATTTTTTTTATGGAATAAATTACCCAAATTAGGTGATTCTCCTTGGCCAGCTGGATAAAAAAAATCTTGCAGTAAATTGGTGTGGTATTAAATCGGATTGCTGCTGCTTCTGCTGTTGTTCTGCAACTCTGGTCCAAAATGCTTGTAATTTCAGTGTTTCCAAAGGCTTGGAAAAATACTCTCATGTAAAACTAAACATAGTGGGTAATGAAGGCTAAAATTGTTTATGCTAATCATGTCAATTGGAAAATGATCTTCACTCAGCAACTCTTTTACCAGCAAATTAAGATGGCAAGTGAGTATGTTGGTGTTCGGGATGGGGTTTACTTTGCAGCTTCTAGTGTGCTTCGGAGCTGTCTAACCAATAAGTGCATCTTCTCCTCCTCTCTTTTAGGGCTTTTCTTTTCAGTTTATGTGATGTGTATAAAAAAAAAAATAAAATAAATATGTGTATGCTGCAATTTGTTGCAGTTTGAAAACCTAGAGGAACTTCTCGCGTTCTTTACTCGGAAGGAAGTCGTAGCATTCCAGCAGCACTCCGCTCCTTGCTATCGTGAGCCTGCTTTTGCCAGCTCTTAGCGCGGTGCAGCACCGCCCAGCCGCAAAGGTACTGGGCTGCGGCCGTACCTACTGGGTGAGGGGGCCGGTGCGCGGTGGGCTCAGCCCCTCTGCCCGCCCGCTTGCCAGCAGAGGCTTTTGCGAGCCCCGCTGCCCGCCCGCTGGCCCACAGAGGCTGCCGCCAGTCCCGCTGCCCGCTCGCCCGCAGAGGCTGTTACCAGTCCCGCTGCCCGCTCGCCCACAGAGGCTGTTACCAGTCCCGCTGCCCGCTCGCCCATCAGCAGAAGCTGTTACCAGTCCCGCTGCCCGCTCGCCCACAGAGGCTGTTACCAGTCCCGCTGCCCGCTCGCCCATCAGCAGAAGCTGTTACCAGTCCCACTGCCCGCTCGCCCACAGAGGCTGTTACCAGTCCCGCTGCCCGCTCGCCCATCAGCAGAAGCTGTTACCAGTCCCACTGCCCGCTCGCCCACAGAGGCTGTTACCAGTCCCGCTGCCCGCTCGCCCATCAGCAGAAGCTGTTACCAGTCCCGCTGCCCGCTCGCCCACAGAGGCTGTTACCAGTCCCGCTGCCCGCTCGCCCATCAGCAGAAGCTGTTACCAGTCCCACTGCCCGCTCGCCCACAGAGGCTGTTACCAGTCCCGCTGCCCGCTCGCCCATCAGCAGAAGCTGTTGCCAGCCCCGCTGCCCGCTCGCCCACAGAGGCTGCTGCCAGCCCCGTTGCCCACCCGTCAGCAGAGGCTGTTGCCAGTCCCGCTGCCCGCTCGCGCACAGAGGCTGTTGCCAGCCCCGCTGCCCGCTCGCCCGTCAGCAGAGGCTGTTGCGAGTCCCGCTGCCCGCTCGCCCGTCAGCAGAGGCTGTTACCAGTCCCGCTGCCCGCTCGCCCGTCAACAGAGGCTGTTGCGAGTCCCGCTGCCCGCTCGCCCGTCAGCAGAGGCTGTTGCCAGCCCCGTTGCCCGCCCGTCAGCAGAGGCTGTTGCGAGCCCCGCTGCCCGCTCGCCCACAGAGGCTGCTGCCAGCCCCGCTGCCCGCCCGCTCGCCCGCAGAGGCTGCTGCCAGCCCCGCTGCCCGCCCGCTCGCCCGCAGAGGCTGCTGCCAGCCCCGCTGCCCGCCCGCTCGCCCGCAGAGGCTGCTGCCAGCCCCGCTGCCCGCCCGCTCGCCCGCAGAGGCTGCTGCCAGCCCCGCTGCCCGCCCGCTCGCCCGCAGAGGCTGCTGCCAGCCCCGCTGCCCGCTCGCCCGTCAGCAGAGGCTGTTGCCAGCCCCGCTGCCCGCCCGCTCGCCCACAGAGGCTGCTGCCAGCCCCGCTGCCCGCTCGCCCACAGAGGCTGCTGCCAGCCCCGCTGCCCGCCCGCTCGCCCACAGAGGCTGCTGCCAGCCCCGCTGCCCGCCCGCTCGCCCACAGAGGCTGCTGCCAGTCCCGCTGCCCGCTCGCCAGCAGAGGCTGCTGCCAACCCGCGTCGCGCCACGCCGAGCGGCTCGCCCCTCGGGGCCGGGGCGGCTGCGGGGCTGGTGCGGTGGGCTCTCCTGAGGGAGCCTGGCGTGCCTACGCAAACGTGAGCAAAAAGGAATCAACGACGTTTCAGAGGCCAGTGTGACCCGCTTTAAAGAAAGCTCTCTAAGTAAACCCAAACTCAGTGACGTGTGACTTATGAAGAGAGCTCTTGAGTCAGTTTTAGGAACTCGAAGCATTTTTGTCCTATAGAAACTTTACATCTATTCCGCCTATACTTTCTGCAGCGATGTTTGGTCTCAAGCAGAGTCTTTCATCTGTCAGCTTGTTTCACATATGCAAGTGTGCAGTAACTCAAGGGACTTAAAAGTCAGACGTGCATATAAATCTCACTGAAGAGCAGGGGAGCTGCACACAGAACTGAGTGTTTGCAAGACCAAGATTAAAAGGCAATAAATTAATGTGTTTCTGCCATGGGGCATTAAAACCACTGTATATATTAACAGGGTTCCCAATATTTTTGTAATAGGACACTACTGTTAAAAACAGAACATCATAGGTTTCTGATTATTTTCTGTAGGCAAATGAGAGCTCTTGTTTTTATCCCAGGAGTGCATGGAGTTTTAATCAGCAAGATTCAGATCTTGGGCTTGTTCCCTTTCCATAGTAGTAAATCATTCCTGAATTTTAAGGAGATGATCCACAAATTCTGCTATCGGTGTAGTGCTTCACATCCAGCAACACTGATTTATTTAAGCATAGGTCTTGTACCTTTTGAGAATGTACCATCTGGTCAAATTGTGTTTACTATATGGAAGAAGTCAGCATTTTACTGGTGAATTATAGAAAAATGTAGCCTGACTTACTGTTTAAGTGACATTTGTTTAGGAATAATTTGTTAATTGCTGCTTTGAAGGTGATTCTTGTGTTTTTCAAATGAATATGTTTAGTTAATATCACATACTAATTTACTGAATAGCTAGTCAAGTCACTGTAATGCAACAATGATAGCACGTAATTACCTGCTACAGTTACTCCAGTCTGCTTCCAAGACTCAGCTCCAGAGAAGAGGGAGGGAGAAATATTTGAGATAGAGAGAAGGTCATATTTTTCACTAGTGTGTAGTCCCATTATTCATTCATTCCAAAAGACTCTAGTCTGTAAATCCACCATCCACCTGCTTCGTGTTGGAAGCCTTTCTACAAAGGAGCTCTGGTGAGGTACAGTCCTGACGTCCTGCAAAGAGGTCTCACTGAAGTCGGCCTATGACTACAGTGCTAGTGTTTGCATAGCTGCTATTCTGAAGCTTGTAACGTATACATTTTAGTGTAATTACAATCCTAACAGCTGTCCCATGCTGAAAACGATTTTAAATTTTTCCTAGTGAGACAAGGGGAGGGGTTTTTTTCCCCCTGAAGTAATTCTACATATTTTATTACTGTGCCCAGTTTGAACATGAAGTGTGTATCTGATGTTCTAGCAGACTAGGCATATGCATTTATATACTTTTGATAGTGTTATTTACTTAGTATATTTAGGAATTTGTTAATTTGTAAGTGCTCAGTCAGTGGAAGGTATTTGCTTCAGATGTACGTACTGCTGCTGAAGGACAGATTTCTGTCTATAAGAACTTTATGCAGTTGTACTGAGTGGTTTTATGGGTGAATAGTTACTCTGCATAGTTTTCTTTTCAATGTGTGTATTACCACGTACAGCAGTATCACAATTGCTGCATAGCAGTAGCTCCCAGTTTAGTACAGGACCCTTACATTAACATATATAAGAAACTTTCTATTCCTTCAGTGCACAAGAAAAGGCACAGTTAGTCACTTTACTATAGGAAATAGGTTTGTTTACATACCAAAGTATGTAAACAAATGTGTAGCAACAAGTAGAGTGCATAAACAAGTATAGGGAGTACACTACATAGAGGAGAGTAACGATTTTTGAGGTCTTCAAGACCCGCCTGGACATGTTCCTATGCGACCTGATCTAGGTGAACGTGCTATGCAGGGGGGGCTGGACTAGATGATCTCTAAAGGTCCCTTCCAACCCATACCATTCCATGATTCTATGATTGCAGTATTTGTCATAGATTACTGAGTTGCTAGTAGGTTTATGATGGTAATGTACGTGGCTACAATAGGAACAAGTGTGAGAGAAAACCTTTTGGTTTTTAGCTCTCCCCTTCTATACAAAACATACTACTGGGAAAGAGGAAAGAGACTCCTGCTGTGAAGAGACTGTAGTCACTACAGAGGCTATCAAGATTTCATGTACTTGGTATTACCATGAGTGGACACCATGTTGCTAAGTGAAGCTACTTTTAGTGAGATAGATGCAGGAATACTGCAGCTTTGGTTATCATTTGGGGGTTTTTTTTGTTTACCTAGGGAAGCTGGGTGACCAGGTGTTTGTTTATGGTTTGGGAATGAACTGCTTGGATTGCTGTAGTCTGTTTCAGCTGCTAGATCCTTCTCAGTTTGAGATACTTTTTTTTTTTTTTTAGTGTGTCTGCTAGGCATTACTAACATAAGCCCGTGGGTGGCTTTGTTCCTGGGCATCCCTGTTCATGTTTTTGCTCTGCCTGCTCCTCATGGTTGTAATGCCCTAAACCTGGCATCTCTTGTCTGCCTTTGCCTGTTTTCTCTGTCTGGGTTTTGACTTCCAGGCTCCCCACCACCCCCTGCCCCCTGTGCATTGCTGGATATTAACTGAGTTCAAGCATCATGTTGCTGATGCATATCAAATCTGGAACGATTTGACAAACACTCTACCCACTTGTGTCTGGGTGTTTCTTAGAGGTTTTGGGTTTCTTAGGATTTAGCATTTGAGTGTCCATGTCCAAAGCAGGAAGTCATATTGCTTTTCCATTTCAGACTCCTACTCTACTTGTATTTAGGAATAACTGAAGCCAGTTCTTACAGTCCTGAAATGCCTCTTCCTTAACATTTTCTTCTACAATAATAGCAACACTAAGACATGAGTCTCTCCTCATGTCTGTCAGTTTACAGTAGACAAGGCTAGTGCCCTTGGTGTTCACATTTGGTAGCCAATAGATGTGACAGACCTTCTTTTATCACCATAAAAGAAAATGCCTCAATATATTGTAGTAGTATCACCTCAGCTGGTGCTATTAAGTTTCAACCTCTTTGCTGTACCGCCTTTGTCAGCATTTTTGAATTGTTGTATGTACTCTGATCTTTATTTTAATTTTTAATTTTTTTTTTTTGCTAAGGTGGCCAATCTAGTCTTTACTCATTTCTACAGGTACCATGCCTTTTTGCAGGACTGATGGATTCAGCAGCTCTCCTAAACCGTGAAACCCTCTGCATTTTAGCTTGTTTTTACTTGGCTCTACCTTGTTTTATAGGTATTCTTGTCTTTGAAACAACCTATGTGTTCAGCCAGAGCACTGTGTGACCCACAGTGGCTATTCATCCTCAAGGTATTAGATGAAGGAGTTGTAGTATTGCATTGCATTCAAATCGGTGTCTTGCTCTGTCCTGTTGCCTAGCAGTGGGTGTTACTCCTGTGAGTCATCTACTATAAATGCCAAATGATACCATCTTTGCTTCATGATGTTCTCATTGGCAGCGTTGTGCATCACCAGCACTCGGTCACACTTCTCCCGTCTAATATTGCTGCTCATCACAATTGCAGTGATCATGTTGCAGCTGGCTTCACAACTCAGATGGAATCTAACTAGTTGTTTTATCTAGTGGCAGAGTTGCAGATATAGCCGACAGTTTTCTTGTATAGCATTTGTACACAAACAGTCTCTGCTTAAGTTCCAGATCCTACATTCCCCTCTTATAGGGAGGAGTTTTCTGTCTTCATTACTGCCTGTACAACTAAATGAATTACTTGCTTACCCCACTCCGTGGGATTATTGCAGCATTAGTAGATAAAGCAGTTTCCCACAGTTGTCCATAGTCTGTGCATTTTTTTCTAGTGTCCTTTCCTGATGCTTTCCAGATCCTGTGTACAGGATCAGGGTGTCAACAATCTCAGTTAGTCTGTGTTTGCTGTGCCCTCTAAATTCTTCAAATGTGCCTCTATATACTTCATCTTCACTAGAAGTTATCATTGTTTCAATCCTTTCCCTGTATAATTCATCTGCCTGTGATATTCACAGATATTTGACTTGAGTTACATTTGTTTCCTTCCGTTGATTCCTCTACAAATGCTCTTGCCCTAAATAATGGTTTTTGTCTCTCTAAACTTGAAGTGGATGGCTGCATTCTTAGTTCTCTGATGCAAGCATCTATTCCTTCTTAATGTCTCATGGCATCAGGCTGATTTTTTTTTTCCTATGGTATCATTTTATTTGAGGTCACAGAACTCTGTACACAATTCATTTTTTTCCCCACTATTTCCAGCATTTTAAACACCATCTTCTCATTCACTTTTTGTCTGTTTCTTCCTTGTACTCTTTGTTAGATTGGGGGAATGATGGAAAAAAATGAAGTAGTAAAGCTTTTAAAAATTCCGGTCTTGCTCCTGTGACTGTGCAATGCATTTTGTCTGAAAAGCTGTGTTTTTCTGAATGCCTGTGTTTTTCACTCTTCCTTGCATCTATCCTGCTAGGCTGGTTGCTGTCATTTTTTTGGTATGTTGGGTGCTTGTTATTGATACTAGAGGATTCTGTTTCTGAAACTTATTAAAAAATGGCCTTTATTTCTGTCAATGCAAAATGCTACATTTAGTAGTTTTAGGAAAGTCAATGGGAACCAGCTGCTCTTTATCTCCAGGCCTACAGAGGCATGGGGGTACCCTATATACTGGGTAGGCCCTGGATGGCCCAGATGCTGTGGAGGTGCAACACAGGGCAGTGCAGGTCTGCATGACCCATGGTGAACTATGCTGGTGCTGATCTGGCTGTGGCAGAGCTGCTCAGGTGTCTTTGGACTATGTTTCCTGGTGCTCTGAGTCTGGTGGGGGTAATTTGATATGGTGCAAACTAGTCTGCATTGGTCTCAAGATAATAGCTTGAGCAGGAGTGGTGTTTGAACCAGCAGCCTGACCTCAGAGCCCTGCCAGAGCCTCACAGGCACCATGTAGCACCAGGTACAGTGTTTCTCTGTCTGTACGTAGTTAATCCACTGGATCTGGTTAAACTACCCATGGATAATTGAGAGTCAGGAGTGCTTGTGTATGCTGAAACTTAAGTATGCAATCGAGCGCTTTGATGAATCTGGTCACTAATGATTACCCAAGGTGCAAACCAGTGGGGAACTGGAACCAAGAGTCCTGGGACCTCAGTGGAAACATGGAGAAAACTAAGCAAGTAATCATCTTTAAAGCTGATTTACAGAAGCAGGTGTGCTAATCCTGCAACCCTCTTACTCATGTAGTTAGCTTGGGAAGACCAAAAATGCTAACACTACTGCTGTCTCTTCTGCAAATATATCCCTCCTTAAATTTTAAGTTTGAAGCCTGTCTCATTTTCGTCTGTTCTGTACCAGGACTTCCTCATCCATCATCTCTTGTTTTAATTTATTCTGATACTGTTGCCCTCTCTCCCCTGAAGTCCCTTTGCTTGTGTGTCCTGTCAGTAGATCAGATGAAATACCACCTCCATACCTTCTGATGTTGAAAGTTTATTTATACTAAGCTCTTTGCAACTGAAAAGTGCTTATTATTATTATTAGTGCACGGTTATTTTACTGTGGATCTCCTAAAAGTTTTTTAATTTTTTAAATTATTTCCAAATTTGCATTTCTTCTGCATTTGCCGAATTTTGAGACTCATTCCAGATCCAGAGCCCATAACATTATCACTATTAGTCAGAACTTGTTTGGAAAGGGGATTTCTTCCATATTGACCAATGCTCCATTGTGGCATAGAACACTTGGAAGGTCTTGGCCCCTTTTCTGAGTGCCATTTCAGACACATTTCTGCCAAAGGAGAAAAAGTAATTGGCTGAAGACAAGTGATCGTAGTATCTTTTAAAAAAGTTATTATGTTAATTTTCCTTGAGGGACTTCTCTTTAGATTCTCCTGTAACTTAGTTTTAAAAAAGGTATTCTTGGTTCAAAAGCTTTCTCTTGGTTATGGAGGGGTTGGTATTTTGCTTAGAGTGAGTTTATCTTTTTTTTCTTTTTTTTTTTTTTGTGATGCATCAGAAAGCAATCGGTGTTTTTATAAATTAAAGACAAATGTGGAAAATGCAAATATTTCCCCTATACTAGAGGGATATATTTCCGGGGAGAAACCAGGCCAGGGGTGGCTGTTTTATGTGGTGTATAAGAGATTGCTGTCATCACCCAGATGCAGGAAATACCAGTGCTGGGCTTGAAGGGGACAAAGTAAACTCGACAATGGACTGAAAAGAAAAATAAACAATGGACCAACCATTTTTTATAGCTTGTTTTTTCTTTTGCTTTAACAGTAACATTCACCTTCATTTAACAGAGTTCTGTGAAACATCTGTATCAAGCCTTAAACTTTCTTGACCTTAGTTTAGGTTCAAGGTTCAATATATTCCATGTGCACAGATGATTTTACAAATCCATGAAAGCTCTGACTCTATGCAAAGCATTTTCCCTGTCCCAGATTTGGCCTCTTTCTTGCTAAATAGATCCAAGGACAACTTTTTCTCTCTGTGTCTTTCTCTGAAGACTGCTGCAGAAGCGCCCTTTGGGGCTTGCAGGGTGTTCCAAGGTTTAGAAATAAAAAAGGAAATTTGCCTTAGAGGATGAAGTCAACCTACCATAACAACTGCCCCAGATGTAGTCTTTTATAAGTTGAAGAATTTCATTTAAAGGCTTCATTTTGCTAAATGTTCCAAAACAAATGGTTCAGCATTTGTATAATTTAAAATCTGTACTTCTTATCTCATTTGTAAAATCAAGACAGATCTCTAAATGGCTCTGAGCAAGTCTCTGAGAAGAACAATTTCTCTCCTTCACCTGCCTAGCTGTATTTCTTTCTAAAGCTCATGCTGATTACTATATAACAAATAGTTTCATTTATAGGGTACAGAATTTGGGTCTTAAAGAACCTGGTGGCAGTCAAACCATGAGGCCGGAAATAAAAATTAAGTGTTCAGAAGTGTAACTTCTGTATGCGACAGCATACAAGCTCAACCAAAATTTAAAGTGCCATCTTTTACAGCTATTATCTGAACATAGATGGAGTTTGGGGAATAAAGGATGAGAAAACACATTTAGACAATCTGTGCTGGATTGCCCACATAGCATGAGATACCCTGCCCTGCCTGGGGTCCCACATCACAGTTGTCTTCTGCCTAAGGAAGGTCTGCATGTACTCAGCCAGAGAGTTATTCTTATGTGATCAAGAGGGTCAGTGTGTGCAATATGAAGCACTCCTTTCCCTTGGGATAGTGTGGAATATTTCCTCTTGCTAATTCCAGCAGGTCCCAGGGCGGGAGGTGCCACATGAAGAGAAGTGTGGAGGCTGGAGCCAGCCTTCTGCTCTGGTGGCAGCAAAACATCATCTGGATTAAAAAAAAAAAAGAAAAAAGAAGTGATACGTCTTGGACACTTTTTTAATCTTTCACTTTCTCTCTAATTTCTGCTTTAGGAATGAGAATAGCAACAGTGTTATGTGGGGTTTTTTTTCAGTGTGCTGCCATCCATAGATTTAAGGGCACAGGCAAGCAGCCAGCATGGTCCTAGCTCAGAAAGCTGTGGTAATTTGAGTGTGGAGGAATGGGTTTTTCTGACCACATACAAGCATCTACATGTTGCCTGAGCTAATCCTCCAGGCTTCTTTCAGAGTTGGTAGGGAGAAATTGACAATTCTAGCTCCTGGTTGCTCTTCCTGATCTGGATGTCTACATCAAGTGGATACTGTTCATGTCCCTGTTTCTCTCCACTGATTAGGAAGGAAGTCTGCGATGATTGACTGAGATAGAAATGCTGAGGATGCTTAAAGTCAAGTTGATTATGTGTTCATCATACAGAAGCCACTCAGCTTAGTATGGATGGCAAATTTCTATCTGCAAGGGGCCTATCCACATCAGCAGAGTTTGTGTGTGGATTAGTTAGCCCCACTGAAAGACATGGCTGATTGATTAGTTCAAAAGCAATGTTGTGCTGATATTATTTCCACGATGTGAGTTAGTTGTCTCAGCCCAGTTCTGCATCATGCTGTCTAAACAGGCACGTTGCCTCAGAATCAGCTCAGGTATTTTGTGTGACACAGGAGAGTTGTATCATTAGCTTAGGGATAACTTTTTGATGCAACAGACTTAGTGATTTTACACACTTACAGGCAGGTTGTTAAAGTATTTTCTCTGCAGAGGGCATGAGTTTTGTTGAAGAAGCACATAAGGCACTGGCATTTGTATTTCTCCTGTAATGATTTTGATGCCATAAGATGCAGACCTTATTTATCAGCACACCTCTGGGAAACCATAGATCCCTCCCTTTCATCTCCCCACAATCAATTCCATTTTTGCCTTGAAGTAAATAAATTTTCAAAATAACTACAGTTTATGGAAGAGGGTTCATGAAGCTGTGATAAAGCACTTCAGGCTGTAACTTACACTTGTTTCTGAGGCTTCACTTTTATTGCTTTAAAAAATTCTTATGTGATCTCATGTTAGAATTGGGCACTTCAAAGGGTGTTCAGTCCACGTTCCTTCAAGGCTCCCTATGCAGGCCTATAATTTTTTTTTTCCCATGTTCTGGTCTCTTTTTCTCTTTTTTTTTTTTCTTTCATCCTTATTAACTGGCAAACACCAAAGGGATTTTCACACGCCAAAATGAATAATCTTGCAATATTCTTGCTGGACTTCTTTAAAAGTCGCTGTAAAATCACAGTCCATGGTGGATATACGTATTCATGTTCATGTTCTATCAGCAAGTGCCTGAACTAGTCTTGCTATACAGGCTTGCTTGCTGGAGATCTGCAGGCAGAACTGTCCTGGGAAAGTTCTCCAAAAGGGATTTGATTTAAATTAGAAGTAACTGTTTTACCAACTATGATTTATCACACAATTAAAGTCCTCCATCAAAAAGCACAAGCTATACAGGCTTTGTGAAAAGGGATGGAGGAAAGAAGCAATCTTTTGCAGCATAAATGTAGTCTGATTTTCTTTGCTTGTCCCCCAAATACAGTCATATCCAATAGTGAAATGGGCTTGATCTCTCTAACATCTTGAAATTGGGATGTTCATTAGTATGAGGTTTCACTGGTTGCGTCTCAGGGCTGCATTCTCTGTCAGGAAATTGTGATGAGCTTACTAAAATTGCCATGTCAACTTGTGTATCGTGCATGAACAGAAGAGCCTATCTAGACTTATTAAATTCCCTAGAGACTGCATTGAGGATGAAAGTAAAATATTTCCATAATTGTCCCCTGAACTCTGTCACACAAATGCACTCCCCAAAATATTTTTTCACTGTCATTTCACTTTCTTTTCTATTTCCTTTTTCAGTAGGAAACTAGGAGAATGGGAATGAGGTTGCCAGAGAAAGACTTTAAGAAAAGAGGATGGAGAGAACTTAAGTTCTTGTTGGTGTGAAGGAGTACAATGACTTAAAATTCTTTGTAAATTCTTTTGTTTTGATATTCACCTACCAAAGTGATTTGCACCCTTGTACATCTAAGGTCAAAATACATAAAGAAAAATGTAGAGTCTAGCTAAAACATTGAGGATGGAAGCAATAAACCTTTGAATATTTCTCATAAACAATTAATTGAAAAGACATATGCTTTCAAGATATTTACCTCTGCAATTTTGTCTTTGTTACAGCCTAGGTAATGCTCTGTGAATTTTTTTCCAGGTTAACTTCAAATAGAAGATGCGGCCTGTACCTCAACATGTGTTTTTTGGCATTTGTGAAATGACAGCAAGAGAAAGCTTTGCATTTTAGATTGATTGGTTAGCCAGTATGTTCTTTCATGAGCAGAAATATTTTATTGCTTCTTTGCTTACTGTTGCCCACAGAAAGGAGCCAACTTCTTAGGTCTACATCTCAGCCAAGACAATACCAAAGATGTTGGTGTAGTTTCAAAGCACCTCAAAGGAGGACCTATTTTTTTATTAACAGAGTGACAATCAAATGTTCATATGATGTTGTGTACCACAAATCTATGCATGCTATGAAGTAATGTAAAAATGCATAATAATAAATACCCGTGTAAATGCAAAAGGAATGGTCCAAGATCAAAGGCCGCTTCATGTCAGAGCAAGACAGTATGTAAGAAAGAGGAACACGAGGGGAGAAGTAGGAAGGTGTAGCATAGGAATCTGCTAGAGGAGGTGGGTGGTAGTCCTTGGAAGGAGGCTTCATAATAGTTGCATATGTTCTTGGCGATCTCCAAACTTTTTCTGTTCCACAGAATTTTGCAAAGGACCATATTATTTGGATGATCCAACCAAAGTGGATGTTAAGCATTTTCTTTCTCCATTTGGACACATGAAAAGATAATAGCATCTATTTATAATTGCCACTAACTATCCTGAAAGAAAATCAAGCAATATTAATATTCAAAAAGCTATTTGTGGCACCGATAAATGCAAAAGTTTTAGTCAATATCCAAAAGTGTTCATATAAATATCTCTGTGAAGAAAACCCAGCCTTATTTATAAAAATATTGGATGATGTGTCATACAAAATTATGACAGCTAGAGCATATAGACCTAATGGCCTTCATATTGCTAATGTATACTTGGAGAGAAGTATCCTGCAGCTTTCTGAGAAGAACTCCTGACCCTCCTCAGGTGTCTGATCGGAGGCAGACAGCACAAAAGTCTCTGCAGTTCCAGACACTGAAGCTCACATTTGTAATCTGTTTATCGGGTGCAGTCACTGATATTACTTATCTGTAAAATCTGCATTCACAGGAATTCTGTCACCAGTTACACCTTTATTTTTTGATTATGTTACCACTAAAGCATAGATACACTAATGGATAGACAGATCTGGTCTGATGACATGAGACATCCATTGCTTTTTTGCTGTACGGACATATATATATGACAATAAGGTTAGTGATTCTGCTTGAAAAGACTATGACCTTTAGGGGATTTTTGTGTAGTGGGTTATAGTATCTATATTATTAGGGAATGTTAATGCTTATGTTCTGTTTACTTTTATAATAAGGGGTTTTTTTTTTGTTGTCCTGGTACAAATCTCAATGATCTGTTCCTGCAAGGAGCGGACAAAGGAATTGCATTTGTGTGCTTGCTGGACCATAAGAACAGCCTATACATGAAATTCTCTTTTTAGAAACTGAGGCAATTATATGTCGAGAAAACTTTTTATTTTTTTTAATTCTATTTTAACTTCTCATACAGAGAATGCATTATTCATGGCTCTGTGCACCCTAGTTCAAAATGAGATAAATTATATTAATTAAAAATGCAAAAAGCCAGATCAGTCTATTGCAGTCCAATCCCAAACTAATGATCATGTAGTTTAGTATATTGTAACTATAAATATATACAAGTTTATTTCCCAGCTTTGGCACTGACTTTACATGACTTGGGATAGATCTAAGTTAGGATTTTTTACATGAAACTACAGATTCAACATACTTAAAGATCCTTGCACTTATGATTTGGAGTATAATTAAACCCTGTAGAAAAAAATCAGTCTTTAAATATGTGCTCTTTAGTTTCTTGTCTATATGAAGCCTCTTGTCTTAACTAAGAGAAGAATGAAACAAAATAATATGTATGTGTCTGGCCTTTTCTTATTTGCTTACTTTTAAAGATAAACGTTCCCTCAAGGGATATGATTTGCAGAGGGTGTGTGCAGCATGAGTTGAAAATGAAGCCTTTTAAAGTATTTCTGATTGGACACCTAAAAACTGGAGGCACACAGTATCACCACTTGTTCTTGAAAATCTCAGCCAAGATTTTTTCATTTTTCCCAGAAGAACTATGGCCAGGATGGCTGAGGGTTGAAAGCTGTGTATTTACATAAGCGCAAGTTACAAATCTGTGGTTTTTAGAGATGTTTGAATTTCACCGCTTTGCACTTGCAGCATGTTATAAGTTGCTGGGAGTTGTTCACAGATTGTGAATGTACAGCCTATGGAGAATTACTCCTTACTTTGACTCTTTCTTTTTAGGAAAAAGAATCTTTTTTCATATGTGTGGGCTTTTAATATTCTTGATTGTAGTTGTGGATTGGTCACTGCCAGAAATTTGTGGCTACTCACTGGCTGGGAATTGTTTCATTTTGACATACTGCCTCCTTAACGGAGGCAATAATCCATCAGCCAGAAGGCAGATTTTTTTAATGGGATACAGCAATCTTTTGAGAAGAGTTCTGAGGTCTTTTATGTTGCTGAGAGGTGCTTGTAGCCCTTTAGGAGGGAAAGAAACATCCCTTTGCACACTCACACCTACCCCAGTTTCACATGCACATGCACAAACAGGCACATTTGCTCCTGTAGAGAAGGGCCACCTTCAGTGCCTGCCAAGCAGATCTCTCTGCTATCTATCAGCTGTTGGGACTGTTTCCCATATTTTACATGTGCATTTGTCTAATGACTGTTCTATAACTGGTGCTGTGTCAGTTGATTCTGGAAAGCAGACTCATCTCCATGCCCAACCAGTGGTAGCAGCTTGCTTTGCAGCAGCTCTCTTGATCAAGAACACAGTGGCAACCCATGTCAGATGTCCCCTGCATGTCAAGTGGCAGTGGGGCAAGGACTGCATTTATGTCCCTTTACTTCTGCATCTCAGTTCTCTCATTCCTTGAGGTGGAGCTTGAGCTCTGTTTATATGGAAGTGCACAAGCTATACCTGTGTGGGTTTGTTGCAGAGTCCTGGGTCCAAACTAAGACTGCTTTGGCATAGGAGCGCGCCCAGGGGACCAGCAGCTGAGCAGCCTCCCCACATGTGTCTTGGACTGTTTAACTCTCCAACAGAGACCACCAGGGAAGCTGTATGTCAGGCCAGGGGGCTTGGAGACTCCTTGGGGGCTTGAACCACATAGGGCTCCTGTGGGTGTCTGGGACAGGACCCATCCCTTTCCCCAGCCAGGGAGCAGGGCAGACAGAGCAGCTTCAGCCCAGGTATTGGAACATTCTTGTCTACGCTGCAGCTCTTCTGAGATACTAATGTTTGGACTGCTGTTCTGAAATACTGAGAAGGAGGCAGAGTTTTGTTTGCCTCTAGCATGTAACAAACCTTCTTGCAGGGTGGGTGTTAGTGCTGAGAGCTGGAGGAGGCCTCTAGCCCTCACCACTGGAGCACTCTTGAGTTGCCGGGAAGGCAGGGATCCCTGCTTATGTGCACAGAACAGGCATATATTTAATAAAACTCTTTGAAGATCTGTGTTGGACTCTCATCAAAGTTAGCCTCTCTCTTGGGTCCAGTCCTTTAGTGATTGAAATGCTTGACCCATAGGTTATGGATGCGTCCAGGGTGGAGGAGGATGCCAGCGCCAAGCTGGGGGATCTACAGGAGAGCAGGGAGAACAGCACAAAATGGCTTGGGTAGTTTTATTTTGTTTTGGTTTAGATGTCTCCCAAGCAGTTTGTGGGCCATCCTGTGCTCTTTTGAAGTCAGATACCTGAATTACCAGGGCAGACAGTCCTCAGCCTCCACTCTGACACTGTCTGGATGGAATCCTTCAGTCTTCTGAGGGACTTTTCAGCATTGCTGCTGGCCTGTGTAATGGGGGAAAGGAGGGAGCTTCCCTGTTGAGCCTGACTATCCCAGGCATCACTTGCCTTTCCTGATGTTTTTATATCTGCCTGCAGCAGGGCATCATTTGTTCATGACACCTGCACTGGCCATGTCCCGTGATTACTGCAGTTGCTTCAGCTGTGTCCAGGAGCCTGAAACCAAACTACCCAAAATACACACCCTCCCCCTATGCCCCAGCTCTCATTAATGTTTGCAAATTGTTCTTCTGGCCCATAGTTTTAACTGGTTTGATAAGATGAAAGCCTCCAGTCTGACAAAAATCTCCAGAAGATGCTAGTTGTAATGTGCAAGTGGACCATCAAAATATGGACCTCTTGTTTTAATATCTGCAGCTTCTGAGTGTATAATTTTTTTTTTTAAGTTACGAGTTAGTTCAAGAAAATCCTTGCTTACTGCTTTGCTTGCATATGGCCCTTTTAAAGTCCAGTTGCCCTGTGCTATATTCAGTGCAAATAGTAAGAGTGATTTGGAAACAGCTTTTTAACCTGGTTCCAGAACTCAAACCCTCTTATTTTAATGAAGGAATTTTAACAATAGGCTGCCTCCATGTGTTTGTTCCTAAAAAACATATGGATATGCCAAATCCAACTAAAACTTAAATGAAATAGGTTGTTAAGTTGCTATTAGTAAAACTTGTATGATGGTGAGAAAATCTCTGAAGATAAGGTGTATGTATTGGAGATTGACAATAGCTTTGAACATACAAAGTTTAAAGTGCTGAAAATCAGTCTGCCCTTGATTTGTCAGGGCTGAAAAGAACAGGTTTTAGTTTTTAATGTCTAATGCTGAGTACTGCCTAAGGGGATGTGCGGGCTGCCAGTGTTCTCAGCAGAGATTTGTTAGCTGAGAGGATTTTGTCTTATACTAAGAACACTGAAGATTGAAGGCTCGATTCAGGAGTTTTTTTGTCATTTAGAAGAGAGTCCACAATACCAAAAAAAAAAACCCCTTTAAAATTGTAATTAAAAATTGGTGAAAGTTAATAATTCATGGCTTGTAGCTGAGTTATTAATGGCCTCATTTTTCTGTGTAATGAAAGTCTTAAGCTGACTTGCACATTAACTATTAAAAGAAAGTAAAAAGTGAGATTTACCTTAATTTAAGATTATTTAAAATATACAGAATTGCAGAGTTGTATCCATAAAATATATAAAGTTGGTTTGCAGAGTTCTGGTTTAGGAATTATTTTATATAATAGACCAGAAGGAAAATTTGGGCTGGCATAAGTTTCAAAGCTTGTGTTAAAGCCCCTAACTGCTTCTGGTATGAAAGTCAACTAAGCAGCCTTGTGTTGTTGTTTCCCCCAGGATATCTTTTATCCTTTCTTTTTTTCAATTCCTTCCCTTTGGAAATCCAAGTGTTTATTTGCATGCAAGGTAGGTGAATTCTTTTATCTATTTGTGTATCGTAAACCAAAGCAATTAGCATACTGCAGTTACAGTACACTTAAAACAACCCTTCAAAACCTTCAGTCAATATTATTCCTGGAGGGAAAACTCTTAATTAAATTGTATGCAAACTACAACAATAGGCAAAGTTGTTCAGTGTTTAATAATAACTGCTGGGTGGTGGGAGGGAGGAGTGAAAAGACTAAGTGTAGCAGAGAGCTTTGCATGCCATTAACCCAAGGATAGAAATGAGGTCAGCCTTTGAAAGGATGGACAACACACTTATCTGCCAACACTGGAAAGTCCCAAAAGATTAGCTTATTTGCCAGATGTTACTGGGAGTTCATCATTGACACCCTCTGCTTCATGGGCTTCGTCTCTCACCGCAGTTGCAGTTGCCTTTTCTGCCCTTTGCAGGCTTCCTGTACACCTTCTCTGGTGCATAATGCTTGAATTTTTTCCTTGAAGTACATTTGGTGTTTTGGGGTTTTTTTGGGGGTTTGTTTTCATTTGTTTTTTTTTTATTTGTGGGTTTTTTTTTTTTTTATTTCACAGGAATAATCATGATGAATCACCTTAACTTGCAAAGATAATCTAAAGACTTTGTTTTTCTTTCATACACCCACAATAATACTCTTGGCATAGGAACCACTGATGTGAAGCATGGTGACATCTACAACCCTGGAAATGGGTTTGTTTGTGAAGGGGTTGAATGGGTGTTTGTTAAGGGGTTTGTAGATGACAGAGGACCCACCTCACTTAATCATCAGTATTAACCCTTGGGAGATGAGTGAATATTAGGGCAGATTGTCTGACAGGCTAAACATCTTCTTTTTTATTGCTTTGCCTGGAAAATAACTGTAGATAAAATATTAAGCAGACTGTTCTTATGTTATTTGTGACTTGTTAGGCATAAAATATTGCACTGTAGCACTGTTAAGTGTATAACCCCCTAAAAATTATCAGTGAGAGGGGGTGCTCTGAGATTCATGTTAATAATGACTGTAAGAGCCTGGAATGACATGCTCTGCATGTATTTTCTCCTTTAAATCTTTCAGGAGTTTGGTAGTAAATATTGATTTCAGCTAATGGTGGTTTTAACTTCTGTGTGTGTATTCTATGCCTCAAGGGACTGTCCCCCAAACAAGGGAGAAGCCAAGACTTGCTCATAAAGAACAGAACAAATATGTTTTTTCTTTAAAATGCTAGCTATTAGTGGCTGTCTCTTGAAGCAGATTCCTGTCATTTGTATTCCTGCAGTTGTTCTACAGTTCTCCCACCTGCTTTTCTCCAGAACAATTTGTGAGATGGGCAGTGGCTTAAGTAAGGGCAGATACTATTGCCACTTACATGCATTCAATCAAAGAAGTCTGAGTGTTGAAGCTTTTGAGATAGCAGAGAGTCCTTTTGTAGCAGACAGTTTAAAGCATCTGTTTGAATCCTGCCTTAACACAGTCTGTTCCTACCTTCCTTCCTTCCTTCCTTCCTTCCTTCCTTCCTTCCTTCCTTCCTTCCTTCCTTCCTTCCTCACTTAGCCTTTTACCATGACCACTTAAATCGAATGCCTGATGGTACAGAGTAAGGACAATATTTTTTCATGTTGAGATAACCATGAAATTCTGATGCTATTTGGCTACCCATAGACACTTCATATTCTCCCTAACATTTGGCATGTTAAGTTCATAGACTCAGATACTGGTTTTACTTAAGTAGGGCTGGGCTAGCTATTGAATTCACAGCACTGAAAAACTAGCAGAAAATTGCACATAGGAAAAATGAAGAAATGCTGGTGTGCCAAATGTTCATTGTTGAATAGTGCTTTTTCCTTGCATTGCTAGTCTTTGTGGTTATAGCACTACAGCTTGTGCTGCTGCTGCATGTTCTGCTGAGCAAACCTCTGTGCTCTCAGCAAGGTTAATCTAGTCTCGTGTCATTTCAGACTTGTAACTAGGGGGAGCAGGTATTAGGCTTGTTCTGAAAATGCCATCAGTGGAGGACAGTTGCAGAACCACAAGCCTGGGACACTTCCAGGTCAGGCTGTCCCTGTTTGCCCAATTGTAGAGTGCAAAATAACCACATATTCCTCAAAGTGTTTTTGCATAACTGAAGTAATAGCCATCTTTCCCTATAAATATCTGTTTTCTACTATAGAATATTTCTGTGCTGAGATAACTTTCATGAGCTGTTTTCCGAAGTGCTAAGTGCTTTGTATTTGGTTTTGTGTTGTTTTGGTTTGGTTTTTTTTAGAATTCTCTCTCTACTTCTGTTCTCTGTTTCCTTTTTTTGTCTTCTGTTGCCTGTGCTTAGTAACCTCATGGTGTCCTGCAAAACAGCGAATCTTTTTGCTCTATACCAAGTGAATCCACGATGAGTCTCCTATAATGAAGCAGAGAGCCTAACAGAGTAAACATTTAGACTTGTACACGTTCACTGGAATGGAGATATAGCTCATGCAGTGTAGAGGACAAATTATGCCCTCTACCAAATACTCTTACCGTGCATGGATCGCATACAGTGTTGAGCTCTCATGTTGCTATTGTGGGGGAAGGCAGTAGAGCAGGTCATCTGCTTTATATTTTGAGTTTCCTTTTCAGAGGTATCCTTTTACTTCCTTCTTCTTCCTCAGCCCAGTCCTCCAGCCCTCACTTTCATTCTATTTCTCTTTTTTTATTTCCACTGGTGGTTCCTTGCCCCCATCCCCTTACAGATTCTTCTTCCTCTTATTTTTCCCCTTCTTAATTCCTGACTTTTCAGGCTTTGTTCTTGTTCCCTTTTGGAATTTGTTATCTTTGCCTCTTCTTGTTTAGTTATCCCCAGTTCTCTCTTGAGAAGAAATGAGCTCCGCGTAAGCAAAAGAAAGTCAGTCGGCAGCTATTTTGTTTTCCTTCATAAGAGAAACGGGTGTTTTTTGTGGCCAACACTGAGTGGGGAAGCATCTCCCTTACCTGGTTTGGAGGTGAATGGATATACCTGGAAGAGACATATGGGGGAAAAAACCTTCGAACTCTTGGGGGGCCTTCCCAGTGCTGGATTTTGTTCAGACAACTACTATTCAGTTTGAAAACAACTAGGGTGGTTGGAAGTGTGAAACAAAAACTTTTTTGGTACTCCATTCAGAAATTATGACCCTGATACATACCAGTGGCCAGCAACTTTGCAGGTGGCAAGGGGCTAACTAGTAGTGATGTACCCCCCATTCCACATGGGAAGGTGTGTGCTCACTGCTGGGCGGCAGTGCTGCCAGCCACAAGGAAGGGGCTGAAGGCTGCTTGCTGTTGGGGCAATTCACACATCAACCGCTTTTTGAGAGCACTCGGCTCTGCCTAAAGATTTATGGGGGCTCTCTTCTTTTAAAGCAAATGAATAAAGGCCGAAGCTGAGTGTTTTTCCACATTAAATGTCATAAACGGAATAAAAATTCACTGGAGTATCAGTGAGGGCTTCAGCCTCAGCTCAAATGTGAATCATATTAAAGTCCTTCTTGGGGACTCCAGACACAAATTGCTTTCCAGCATCCAGAACCATTTGGAAATGCTTTAATCCTGAAACAAGGGGATTTCTAATGGAAAGGCTGACAGACTCTTCGTTGTAGCAGCTGAAGCAGGCAGGGCCATGATAATGAGCCCTGTATGTGTGCATGTGGAAAGCATGATGCTGGTTGCAGAAAACAAGCACTTCCACTGAGAAGCTCATGCTGACAAAAACCACCATGCACTGTTGCAGAGCAATGATACTTAAAATTGGCTTTGCTCATACAAGGATATATTGGGAACAACCGTAGTCATTAACCCTTCATGTACTACACTTCCAAAAGCAACATCTTGAGGCGATTGAGGGGTGATCTTATTAACATTTATAAATATCTGAAGTGTGGGTGTCAGGAGATTGGGACATCCCTTTTTTCTATAGTAGCTAGCAACAGGACAAGGGGTAATGGGATGAAGCTGGAACACAAAAAATTCCACTTAAACACAAGAAAAAACTATTTCACTGTGAGGGTGAGGGAGCAGTGGAACAGGCTGCCCAGAGGGGTTGTGGAGTCTCCTTCCTTGGAGGCCTTCAAGACCCGCCGGGACATGTTCCTGTGCAACCTGATCTAGGTGAACCTGCTTCTGCAGGGGCATTGGACTAGATGATCTCTAAAGGTCCCTTCCAACCCCTACCATTCTATGATTCTATAATCTGTAATAACACTGTATTTACCTGTGAATACTACACTGAATACTTGCGACTGGCAGTTTGAAATGCTGCATACACCAACGGAGTTCTTTAATATTCACAAGTGCAGCATAATCATATCTTCTTTCAATTTTTATACATTGTGACTGTAACCCTAAAAAATAGGTGATATTTCATTTATTGCTCATGTCTCTGCATACTGCTGCTGATGCTAGTGACTGTGTATTTTGTGCTTGTATTTGAAAATCTTAGTGACCTTGGTTATACCAAACTGAAGAAACCTGTCTTGCAAGCATGTGCCCAGGTGATTAATTTCAACAAACAGGTTACTTATAAGACTGTAATTACTCACTTGTGCAAATGACAGGATGGGTGCACTGACCTGTATTAGACACATTGTATACATCTCCCCATCGGTCCTTTTTCACTGTTAATCAGAGGACTGAAAACCCTGTAACATTTAGACAGCTAGAGGTTGAAGGCTGAAATGTCACTTTTTAAAAGAAGGTTAAAAAGGTCACACAGCTGCAAATAATAATAGTCCAATGAAAATCAGATTCTTACTGCAGCCCACTTCAAGAATAACATTGAAACAGGAAACAAGCCTCCTTGATGTTTTTACCAGTATAGCAGTAAGATTACTGCTGAGTTTAAGAAAGGGGGAGAGAGACAGAAAAGAGCATGCTTTCTTGGTGTTAGATGTTAGAACTATTTTTCTGATTCAGAAAGGGTGCTCGTGGGACTCTGCAAAACCTCCTTGAGGAGCCTGAGGACATGGGGTACTTCCCTCTGATGCTGCTGAGAGGGAATGTGGTTTGTCACTGTGTCCTAAGGGTCAGTTTGGTTTTTTTGTTTGCTTTATATTTCTTTGTTATGTTCTTTCATTCTTCACTGTGGGCTTAAATTTTATTAATTACAATAAAAAATGTTTAGAGGTATCTCACGCAGAAATCAAGTAATGGAAGAAAATCTGGCTTGCTGCAGAACTTGTCTCTTTTTCATGTGACATGGCTTGGAGGAGTCTTTCTGTTTCTTCTGTATTTTGTTTATTTATTTTTATAATTGGAATACCTTAACTTCTCCTAAGCAAAGTGATATTTCAGGAGAATGGCAGGCTACAACAGTGTAGCAGATTTCCTCACTTACACATTCTGCCAATAAGGCTCTTTATGTGGTCACAATAGGGCAGTAAATGCTGACAGATGTTGTTAACATGTCTATTAAAATTCAGCCTCCTTTTCTGCTGGATAATGCACTCATGCCTGTTGTTAATAATATCAGAACTAATGCTGACATATCAGTATTAGTCCTTGCTTATATTTAAAATCCTTGTTTGTTTCTTCAAAGAGGTCACAAAGTTGCAATAAATTAAGGTATTGATAACAGAAGTAAAAAATACAGACCTGTGCAATTTTTAACTTTTTAGTCATCATAGATTTGTCTGATATAATTGTTGCAATTAACACACGTGAGGAAGATGTAGTACTGTGAAAGGTGCATGAGTGTAACCTGAATTTTTAAGATACAAAAGGTTAATAAGCACCTTAATTCAGATGGAAAGGTTGCTCTGATTTATTTTTATTAGGTGAAATCGAAATGTTGCCATGAGTTGTGTTATTTCCTGGAACCCTCTACACACACTTTTGAAAAAGAAAGCACGGGTTTATGCAGCCCAGCAACATGCACGAGCCCTGTGGACTGTGTGACAGAGATTGTATACGATTCTGCATCCTGAACTGGAGGATGTGAGTTGCATGCCTGCATCTTGAAAAGAGTGCCATGCAAATTGTGCTGTGCACAAGCAAAACACTTCTATTGCTGAGAGCTCGCATCCTGCTGCAAACTTGGACTTGGACATTGCTTGTGCGTCTGCAGGTCTTACAGAGTTCAGCGGGAATGAGGGATGCAAGAGGTTCACACAGCCCAGATTTCAGCTGCTCATTTCTGGTCAACATTCATGCATAAAACTTGAATTATTACTGTAAGAAAGCCAAGCATCGGACACCTTCTCAAAAATTGGAGGCAATAGGCAGCTTCTTTCACTCATTTATTATTTTAAGAGAGTCAGTAGTACTACAGTCTCAACTATGGTGATAGCATCACATATAAATACAAATTTTGCACAGTACAGTTTGTCTTGAGGGCATTGTACTATCTGGTATCATGTTATATGGGTCAAGTTATGCTAGACTCTATCCTGGAGGGCACACGTGATGTAACCATTCAGGATTATTACTTTTTTTTTTTTTTAAGGATTACTATCTGCAAAGAGTGATTCTCATGGGAACCAACAGTTGCTTGTACATTTGTGGTAAACAACCACACTTTGAATATGACACCTTTTCAAAGTACTGAGGAAAAAAACCGAAGTCCGTGTTTTTCCAGACTCTATCCACACAGTCAGGATTCAAATCCTCATTGAGTATGTTATTTTGGTGCTTAGTCCATGCATTTCTATCTAGATAACCTTGTGAATCATTTAATTGTTATCAGGGTATGTGCTGATGGATTTAGGGACTAAAGCTCAAGCTCAGAGTGGGGAGGGAAGTCTTAGACTAAGAATACTCAACAAGAAAACAAATCCCAAATAATTCCTGGTAATGTTTTGAAATTCACTTGGACGCCTGGGACCAGAATTGTTGCTCTCTTGTTTTCTTTAACTCAGTCTCATCTGTTGTTCCGCTATTGAAAATGCAGTTGTCACTCTCCCCTGAGGAGGGGAGAAAGGGGTAACAGAAACCTTTGGCAGTGCTTCAGTTTCAGAAGTAATTGAGATATCAGATAAAGCCTTTCATTATCCACATGTAGCTTTATTTTTTTTCTTTTCTTTCTGTGAAAGAGTCTTTAGGAAAGAAAACATCCCAGGGTCACATCCTATAAGTAGAGGTGGATTTAAAAATCAAACTTAGCTGAAAGTTTTGGTTTTGTTTTTGTGGGAGTTTGTTCAGTCAGTTATCTCTCTGTTGCTTGTTTCTTTCAGACAGGGTAGCATGAATCAGAGCATTTTTATTGCTTCACCTCTGAAGAGCTTGTCTATGCACAGTCTGGAACCGAAATAACTGAAATTAGAAGTAATTTAACACCTTTAGTTATTTTAGTATAAGCCACTATATGAACATACTCTTTCATTTCTGATTATGAGTATCATATTTCAGTTTAACATAACTGTAAGTTGAATCAAAACAGGATGTGAATAATCTTAAAGGAATAGATTACATACAATTTTAGTTATTTCAGTTTTAGCCTTGTGTAGATAGATAGCTTAGCCCTGAATTCAGATCATTCTTCACACCTGATTGTGTTTGGTGCAATAAATCAATTGTGTCAGGCCAGGTGTTGGTAGAAATGTCCACTTCAAGAAAATCAGTTGATACTAATTGTCACCTGTAGGGGTAGTGTCCTTGTGGTGGTTGAAGGGCAAGTAAAACCAGAAATTCTGCACTTCTGCGTGCTGCTTCTGAGAGTCGGTTAAAGGATTCTCTACTGCCACGATTTTTGCTTCCCTTTAAGTTCACAAGTAGGAAAATATCATGTCAGGCTAATGCTGTCCACCCAAATGAAATTTAATTAATAACTTATCATCCAGAAGTTTTGGTTTTGGGTTGGTTTTTTTTTTTTTTGAGAACTTGAGGCATTAAAAAGAATTGTTGGAGTTACAGGTCTATCTAATATTCCGTTTAATGGTGTATTTATTGTTTGCAGGGAATGGTAGCAACTCTTCTGAAAATAAAGCTTTTCTAGCAACAAGTCTTAAGTGTGGTAAAGATATTCCGGATGACAGGAAACATGGTGGCAGGGATGAATAATTTTAGAACTTCTCCTTCTGCAAATTTTTGTAGTTTTAAAGTCTGCTTTTCCACCCAGATATTTGTCTTTGTGTTATGAAAAAGAAATAACACAAACACAACTCTGGTATTTGTCTAAATGGGGCTCCAGTGAGGCTGGATTTTAAGAGGTTTGAGATGTAAGCAGAAATCATATGTTGCACTTTAAGAAGGGTCAGCTACTGTAGTCTAACTTGTAATGCCAATTGTACCAACAGGCTCAAAACATTTCTGGAAAAAGTGTGGTTTTGGGTTTTTTTAATATCCTAAAATGTTACTAAAACATTATTTTTGTTGATGGTGGTCAGGGACACTGCCATAATATTGACTCAAAATCAGCTGCATCACTGTCTTCTGAGGGCAAATGTTTCCTTCGTCAATTTTGTTCAAGACTCAGGAGCTCTCCTACCAGCCTTTAATTGAAATTGACAGGAATGGGAGATGCTATGGGGAAGCTTCAGTTTTAGACAGAACTTACTTCTCAGGCTCCTGAGGATCTAGTTGACCTCCTAAAGGATGAGGATGCACAATTACTTTGTATGTTTAGAGAGCATGTATTTATGTTCTTAGTATTGAATCGTATGGATGAACTTCAAAAAGTAGGTTCTTCTTAGAAGTAACCTAGACGTCTGGTTTTAATGTTCTTCAGCAGGAACTAAAAAAGGAAAGGTAAAAACCCTTTAATCGAGATATTTCTAAGCAGACACGGTCTTATCTAATAACAACACTGAACATATGCTTTTTTTCTGAGGCAGATTTCTGCTGTGAAAGCTTAATGGATTTTTTTTTTTCTTCCTTCAAAGTAAATATGTGCTCAGGAAGGAGTAATAAGAACTTAGACTGTAGGGAGCCTGTTGAATATTAGTGAATTTAATACTCTGAGGAGGAAACTTTTGTTCTTGTCTGTTTTGCGTGTTTGAAATAAAAGCACAAGTAATGTTGATTGTATGTTGCATGTATGTGTGAAGTTTAGAATGTATATATTCATAGGTTCCCTTTCTTTCCCCCTCCCCCTTTTAACATGTAGATTTATGAGGAATCAAAGATGAACTTGGAGCAGGAGAGGCCTTTTGTCTGCAGTGCCCCAGGCTGCTCACAGGTGAGTGGAGTCAGCGGTGATATTAATTGAGTCCTCAGCACTAGCTCTGGCTTGTATAATGCCTCCTGATATATTAACACTTGTCTAATAATAATTTTTGTGTTGTTTTTTTTTTAAGTTCTTCTCCCCCTCAATTCCCTCCTTACCACACAAGATACTATTACAAAATATTTTAAGCAACTGCAACAGCCAGTCAAAAGTGAGTTGGTGAAAGTGCTTCTCAAGCTGCTTCTGTGCTTTCTCTCATCCCAGAGCCTGACATTTCAAGCCAGGTATTGCAGATTGCTTTAGTGAGTAGCAAGAGAGGACACACAAGGCAAGACACGTTTGTCTGTCTTCTGCTTTAATGTATAGGGGAATATTTCCTATTCAATGTGTTAACCCTCTTGATTTTTTTAAATACTTAAATTCAGTGATATTAGGTTTGTTGTTTTGTGTTTTGTTTTGTTTTTTTTTTTTCCTAATCTTTAAGACGTCTTCCTACTAAATATTCTTTGTACGAAATGTGGTCTGTAGATAAATTCTGCCCCAGGATGTACATTTGGGTTTCTTGCTTGCTGGTTATCTTCTGAGGGTATAATTTGACCTGTAACATTAAGTGTTTAATGATCTTAAAAAAATCTGAAGTGTCAATGATTGTACCTGCTGAGATTCTGAACTGAGATTTATGGTATGGGTTTTTTTGATGGTGATTTTGCATTGATGAGGGAAGTTCCACATGTGGTGCTTCTGATGCTAATTCGGTTTAGTGGCAAGAGTTTGTGGGTAAAATTTGCAGGAAAGGGTATATTTTAGGCTTTTGCCACAGGCTGCCTGTATGCATCCGTTTTAAGTAATTTAGCTTACCCATTTCCCACAGTCCTCCTTTCTTAATGAGAGTACTATTTCTCTGCTTTAACTGTTTGTTGCGAGTTTTTACAACCCTTTTGGTTCTTTTGGTGGAATGATGGGTGACTTCTACTGGAGTGTAGGTGTTGATTTTGCCGTGAGCTGAAACAAAGAAGGGAAGAAGCCTGAGGTCTGGTTAACAACTGGCTGAGCAGTTTTACTGTTTCACTAAGTGGAAGCTTTTCTATGTATGTCAGAATGCATCTTTGTCCCTCTGAATTAGGATTTGTTAGTTCAGATCTTCGTGAGCAGAGTTAAACTTTAACCATTCTGTCACAGAAATAGAAGTATCTGAGCTTTAAGGTAATTTCTTCTACCTTTTTGTTGAATCTTAAAACTAACTTCTGCTCAAATCAGTGGACTTGAATGTTTTCATGTCAGCTATTAATTTCCTCCGTGGAGGAGAAGCTGATCCAAACAAACTCATTTAGGTATTCGGAGAGCAGGTTTGGTCATATGCTGTTACAGTTTGGAACAGCAAGCAACTTAGATGTGATATTGTCTTAAAACCCATTCTGTTTCCCATTTCAAGACATGACCTTTGCTTATTGTAAATGAGGGCTTGACAGAAGTGCAGAGTGTAGTGCTGCTATCCAGCTAAGATGCCTGGGGACTGTCATCTGTATGGCCCGTTTGAATGTGTATTGAGGACTGAGTGAGTTGAACTTCTGCAGAAGGAAGAAAGTAGACTTGCAAAAAAGACAGAGAAGTCTTGGCTGGAGGAATAGCTTCTCTGTTGTCCCATGTTCTTTTTAAGCTGTCTGATTTCCCTCTGAAAACAGAGCATTATGTCTATGAAGGAAAATCCGTTTCTATGAGAAAAAAACATGGTGGGTTTTTTTTCCCCCTCACAATTTCATTGAGCAAGATCTTTCATAAATTCCATAATTTTTAACATAATTTTTTAGTGCTACATTTCTTTCAGAGAAATAAACAAGGAATCGGGATTTCAGTGATGAAAAGGTCTTTGGATTCTTTTTTTCCCCTGTGAATTCATTCCCATTATTTATGCTTCTTTGTCTACGGGCTTAGAGAGATTGTCAGAAGGTGTAACATACTGTCACTATTTATACTATAGCCACAAGCAAAGTCACTTAGCCAAAAATCTACAGTGTTGAAAATATTAAGTCACTTTAACTCTATTGTTGCCAGTGTTTACAGTTTCCTGTGTACCTGTTGCTTTAAAAAGCTGCTTTAATAACTTTTTTTTTTCACCCTCAAGCCTGGGTGATACTGCTTTGGCCTTTGCTAGTCCAGAAATAACCCTGTTAAAACTATTACAGTAGTCTGTAGCAAAGGTCTATATATGTGCCTACTGGTGAAAGAAACTTGACAGAACCAGTCTGCTTTTAGAGCTCAAGTGTACAAGTGCTTGAACATTCAAGCTTGTCTTTTCTTTGTCTTATTTGAAAGAAGCTATTTGTTGAAGTCTGTTATCAGACTGTAAAACAAAAATAGCACACTGATTAGTTTCTTACAAAGCACATGTCTCCACCTTCTCTGCTTGACAAAGGAAAATAATTTAATTTAGTATCATAAAAGGTCATAATTAGTTGTTATATACTGAGCACCGTTGCATTGCTTCTTTGAATCAGGTCAAAGTATCAGAATTTTCCAAAATTAAAGGTGCATTTTGCCTGAATACTTTTGAGTTGGGAAAAGATGGCTTATTTGATCATTTTTATTGCTGTTCAGCAGATACAGATTGCAGAAAGACACAAAATTAGAAAAATCCAATAAAGTGATTTAAGATACGCTGTATTATTTTGCATTTGCTGTGGGCTAAGAGCATATACAACAGCAGTTACTGCAGATCCTCAGGCACGTGGTGACTTGTGAGGCTGTAGTAGCTGGAACATGTATTTGAGACCCTTAGATTCCAAAACTTGGTCTGCAGCTTTTTTCAAGTAAATGTGTGACACCTTGCAGTTTTCAACCCCAGAGAACACTGCAGCAAATACATTTCTAAGTAGAGTACAGCTACTTGTTATTCATACTCACTTGCATTTTCAAATATTCTGCTTTCTGTGCCATTTGGACACATTTCTAGCTGGATACATTTCTTTCTCTCATTTTTTAAATTCTGTCCAATGCCAAAAGTTTATTAGAGAATTAAAATTTTCTCTTCCTTTCTTTCTCTGTGTTTGCCTGACAGCGTTTTCCAACAGAGGATCATCTGATGATTCACAGGCACAAACATGAAATGACTTTGAAGTTTCCTTCAATAAAAACAGATAATATGTTATCAGGTAAGAAGACACAAATTCAAGAGTCAAGATAACTGTTCAGATGATGTTGAAAGCATGATTCCTACTGGAAAGCTACTGGCAAAATACTTCTAAGATTGGTTTTAAAAGCCCCAGCTCCAATTAAATGACAAGTAGAGATGAAATAAGCTAAAATGCACATCTTTGGACAATAAGGTATCTGCCATTCTTATGCCTTCCCACAGATTTGGCATGAGAAGGAGGGAAATTGTTCAACCTCAGACATGCTGGCAGCTGTATTGCTGACTCCCGTGTCAACATGCCAGTGAAATATAGGCACTTAAGCACACGTCACCTTAGAGCCCAACAGTGAACGTGTTAATGAAGTGCATTTGTACTGTTACTATAAGACTCACTATTTTAAGTTTGATGGGTTCACTTCAGCAACTGTAACAGACCACATTGTATGAGTCACCTTTCTGGTGACTCGAGACTTTCCCACTGTAAATAGCCTTAACCAGAATGGTAAACTAATTGAGTAATATCCAGTACTCTTTCCCCCTAAAGGTAACCACCTCTCTGCACTTTCACTGTCGTACACAGAGGCTATTTGGTATTATATGCAATTACATCCTTTAGTTTCTTACATACTTTTTTCTTAGGCAGTTTTTTCCTACTCTTGTCTGAAGCACATTGGTGGCTTGCTGGCATTCAAGTAGTGAATAAGCTCATGCTAGCTTTAATGTTACTGCTTCTCTCCTCCCCTGTTCCCTTTCCTATCGTAAATTCCTTGGGCTATAACAATAGATTATTAAGAATAATATCCTTAGGATTTTTCAGGTTTCAAAGTAATTGTAGAAGTAAAACCATTACATAAATGTGTACATGTGTATGTTAACCATTATTTGATATTTATATTTTGGAATAGGCTTCTTCAAGGTAAATTGTGCCATTTTAGGTGCAAATATATCATGATTAAAGAGTCTGCAGCAGAGTAACTCTTTTATGGATAAACTGTTTCCATATTTATGAAAATCATAATTGAGTAGCAATGGCTTGCAAATATTTGATTTAGGCATTTTGTTTTGTTGGGACAAAGCACCATCAAGAAATCAGACAGACCTTGTTCCAAATAGAATTTCTTTTCCTCTTAACACTTGAAAAATGCCATAGGTGACTAAGTGTAGAAAGGAACAGTACATAGCACATTGAGGAGCAGGTCTTGTAAAGTGCCTGCATGCCAGCTATGCCCACACAATCCTGTGTTTGCAAGCACAAGTGAGAAATTGCTGCTCTTGCACTTGGCCATGTCCTCTGGCAGTGAAACTGCTTGAAGACATCTGTGCTGTGTGCACATTCATCCTGTCAAAGTGCTGGCTTTTGTCATGACTTTCTGTTTGGCAAGACTTTTGCTCAAAGGCAGTTTCTAAGGATTATATTCTGTCATCAGTAGTCATGTTTATGTATGGTCAGTTCTATGATTTAGCTGTCCCAATCCTTCTGAGGGGTTGTTTTCCCAGGCAAAAAGCTTTAAGTGGCTACTGCCACTATCACCACTAGTGGGGCCCCATGACCTGCAATTAGCCAACTAAGTATAATTTCGTGGCCAGAAAGGCTCTAAAATTGCTTTTGAGGGATTTATTCTTTGTCCTTTGTGTATGACAATCCTCTGTAGTAATGAAAGAGTAAAAGGCTGCACGTGTTCTCAAAGACTGTGGCAAATGTGTCTGACCGTAAAGGCCTGGCAACCTGGTGCTGCTGTGTATCAACTTTTCTTTTTGCGTTCGTTTGGTGGAGTTGTTTGGCATTTTGCAATCCTTAGTTTGGAAGCATCGTAGATCATCTATTCTCTGCAGGGAGACATTGAAAAATAGTTGCTTCATTACCCACCTAAACCCCGGGGAAATCTAAATACCTTAAAGTTTAAGGTGTTTTATTCTTAGATTTCATAATGAAAAAAATAATGATATATGGGGAAAAGAGTCAGACTCTTCTATGAGACATTTGTCTTAATCTGTTCTCCTTGTGTGTATGTTTGAGTTTAAAAACATTTTTTTTAGTTATTTTACTTTTTAAAATTCGTTTCTGTCATCAGTGGGTTCAAAGAATTACAGCCAACAATTGTCTTCTAATAAGCCAGGTGCAGTGTTAGTGTGGGGTGGGGTTTTTTCCTCTTTTTATTAGTCTGCCTAGAAGTCTAGACTTTCTCCTTTTTTTCCCCCGGTATGTTGGATACTATCTTTTGATACGTTGTATTTGATCCATTCATTATTAGTAATTAGTCATGCAAAACAAGGGGCTGTATGGTTTCAGGTAGCCATTAGAATTACTTATTCTCTTTCCAGAGATAGCTAATCCCCAGTCTGGGATCAGTTTTGTATCAGTAAGATTGAAGATGCACTAAGTGTGTTTTCTATAAATGACCATTGGAGATAGGCACTGAAACTGAAAGGGCTTTTAGTCTTGTACCAATTGGTACAAAATGAAATATGACGAGGAAGTTGGAAACAAAAAATATGACTAGGAAGTAGGAACTTGTTTCCTGTGTGAAATGTGTGCTGAGATCTGAAAGATCAATTTGTTAAGTGAAAGGTAAAGTTCTGTTAGATGTAAAGTTATATATTACTGTGTAGGTGGGGTCAGTCTTTAATAAAAAGGTTCTGTGACCTGATTTAAACTATTGTTGCTATGCAGGTTTATCAGGTAGTTTAGCCAAGAGCTTTGTTATCAGTTAGCTCCACTATATTTTCTTCCATTTATTTCACGCTGGCTGAAAAAGAACAAGTTTTATTAAATCCAGTGACTCTTGAACTACTCAGAAACTCCAGGTACCTACATGCACTAAATAGCAGTGGTTCTCTGACTGTATAGTTGGAGAAGTCTACTAGAGACGTTTCATTAAAATGCAAGTGATTTTTTGTTGGATAATTGACATTACAAACTTTTTTTCCTGTCTTTTAAAATTAATATTGTTTGTTCCTTTTTATGTATGTGTTTTATTTTTGTTTGTTAGAAAATCTTGATATTAATATGGGTAGAAAATCACTGATGCTTTCCATTTCCATCTTTCCTAGCCAAAAAAGAGCTGTTTGAGATAACACAAAATATCTTGTGTAAGTGTTGCACGCTAGTTGTTGTTGCAGGAAACTTTGTAGTGAGGCTGACTAAAATAGATGTAATCTATTTGCTGTTGTGCTAATTGAACATTGCATTGCTTTGAAATCCTGTAGTTTGTTGTGTGTTAAAGCTTTTTTTGTTTTAACACCAAAATATTCATGTCCATGAGGTAGATTGTTCTCTCCAGGTAAGTACTAAAGTCCATGTGGAACTGAACTTTGGGAGCTGAGGACACTGAAATTCCTGTGGTAACAAATTTGGGAAGGGAAGGAGTGATATCTTACCCTTGCTGGAGAGGGGAGAGTCCTTCCAAAAGTGCTGCTAGCAGATGCAGAAGAGGCCAGGATTATCTACATAGAAACCTTGTTTCTTCATGATTGTATTTGCTGAAATCCAGTCCTCTAGATTTCCACTGGTAAATCTTCCTGTGGAGTTAGAAACAGTTTCCTCCAGATGAAAAAGGATGTGCAATAAAGGTAGCACAAATGTATTGCTTTTCCCACGTAATGCCTGTGTCAGTGAAGTAATTTTCTGTATCCTGGTTGTCTAAATTTTTTTCTCATTGTGGTTTACACAGGGAGGTTTAGGCATGAATTTTGTGGAGTGTAAAATGATTGTTGATAAGGAAAAATAATGCTGTTTGATTTCTTGTTTGATTTTGTGTCCCTTGCGACAGCAAATAATGAAAAGTTTTCTAATATTCAACTGGTCAGGTTTTGAATGACCAGAAGAGACTGTAGGTGTGCTGTACCCAGTATGTGTACCCCCACAGAAAGTCCAACCAGAGCTTTAAACAGTAAGTCTTTGTGCTGTAAAGTTTTTGGTAGCACTATTCAGTGAGATGAGGTGGAGGTGAGGGCAGTTCTGCCAGGTATGACGGGCTGCACCTCTTCCTCCTCTTTTAGCACCTGCTTGAGGTGTTTTGACCTTGAGCATTTTGATGCACTTGGGAAGTAACCTGCCAAATCAGTGAAGACACCTTGAATTTCTCAGAATGTTCCTCTTTTCTCATGGCTTCTTGATGGGCAGCCTTTCACATTTCAGTGCTAGCCTGATTACGCTGCCTTTGTTATCGTTGTACAAAAGTATAACATGGGTAAGCATAACAACAGCGCCCACAGCTGAGCAAGCCAAATACCTGTTATTACTGTACATCAGACTAAACTTTTTTTTTAAGAGAGATGAAGAATTAGGTTACACACTTTGGACAAATACTGATGATATCTCATACTGAATCTGTTTTGGTTTTTTTTTTTCAGAAATGAAAACATGTTTCATGTAGCTGTCCTTTGGTTCTCCAATTAAAATTTAAAATTTGAAACTTTCATTTCTGCATTTGTGCATCAAGGAGCCAGGCTAGTTTTACAAAATGCCTTCAAATAAACTCTCTGTGTAGCAAGCTAATGTGGCACTTCTGAAATGCTGGTTTTGAAAGCAATATATTTATACCTAGTATCCTTTCTAAGACTATTTCAGTAATTAGAAAAAGACCCCCACTACTCAAAACGAAACAACAACACAATTTCTTTAGCCAAACATAATATGTAAATAGTGAGATCTCTTTATTAATTTATTTTTCAATTATTCTGGAGAATCAGGCATCACTTCACACAGTGAGGACAGGTTTTCAAAATGGTCAGCACAAAAACATATTCAGTATATCAGAGTGATCAGAGTGTAATTGCTGAATGCTTCTGAAGTCTTCTCCTATGAGATATAATAGGTTGACTTGGGATCTGTACAGGCAAGATCATTCAATCTTATTCTGTGGCTTTTATGTTGTCCACTTACATTTTTGAAGTTTATTTATGCTTGCTGTTTCTTGTAGCTATTCTAGCCATGACTATGTCATCAGAGTGGCTGGTTAGCCACTTAAGTAACAGGCTGCATGAGATATTCATTGCCTAATTTGAAGCTTGACAGGTTATGTCAACCCGGTGGTAAAGGTGAGATTGGAAATAACTTCCTAAGTGATTGTCAGATGACACAGGTTCATCTGTAAAGTAACAATTGGCTAGAGCTAGATGCCTTAAAGCATAGTAAACTAGTTCTGGTAGCAGTTGGGGTTAGAAAGATTTTACATACTGAACAATGGGACTGGGTTGGGATGGCTGGTCAGTATAACAGCCAGATACCTAGGGCTAACACAGACAGGCCTTTATCCCAAGCTGCCTGGTTCAAAATGCAGTTTGGGCCACTGTAGTCCTGGATTTTGTGGCTAACAGCATGCATGCTGACAGCTTCCCACAGTAACGCATGTCCTCAGCAGGAATGCTGACTGGTAATAGCTCTGTCTGAGTTTTGGTCCAGATGGGTCTTGCACATCCAGTTTCTGAAGTGCGACAAATCAGAGCCCTTTTCTCAGTGAGCCTGCAATAGTTGTGGGCGCTGGTGATAGCAACAAAAGTTTTGTTTGTACCAACAGGGAACAGTGAGGTCAGGCACAAGCTGTTGGAACTATTAATGCATTTTTAAGTGCTGAGAATTAGGAATATTTTATTAATTTTGGGAGACCTGAATGTGTAACTTATGCTAAGATCTCCTTTGTGATATTGTTCCAAATTAAAACAGAAAGGCTTGCATAATCTAGGCAAAATAATTACTGTGGAGTGAGAGTAATATCTTCTACTACTTTGCCCTCCTTCTGAGGGAGAACTGCTGTTTTGCAGAGGCAAAATAGTTGCCTCAGGAGCAAAGAAAGACCACTGGACTTGGTAGCCCTGAAGTCCTGAAATCAGTGGGTGTAGTGTATGTGCAATATTACTATACTACACAAAGTCTCCATTTTTTAAAAAGTCTTGATCTTTATCAGTTCTTCTCTCACACAAACACAGAGGTTTTGTGAACTTTGCTTTTGTGAATGTTGAAGGATGAAGTATTACAAGGTAGAAACACAGCTCTTGTTTTACATCTGACTGAGCTGGCTTCCTTGTCTGTGGATTGAGTTTGAGTTTAGGCTGAGTGGTTAGTGGTGTTCCCTCACTGACTGAAAGGTGGGGAAGGCTATCTATTTTAACAAAATTTTGTTGTGAATTCCTGCCCAATTTCTATATCATAGAAACTACAGTAACTGTATGGGGAGACTGAAGCAATCATTTAAGATCACTGTGTCAATATGTAAGTAGTGTAAAGAGTGTAACTTAATGTATCTGTTTGGATGCTTTTAGATAATAAAATAGTTAATTTGAAAGATCAGTTGTAGGCAACACATTTGATTAACTCAGACTGCTTGTGGTGCTGAAGATACAATTCAGTGTGCTCAGAGAAAAGCTGATGAGGCCTTTTTACATTTGAAGTCACATTCTTCTGGGTTGCCTATTTTCTCTGTTAAAATGGATTTACTTCACTGAGAACGTTTTGTTGTCTAACATTTATGGAATGGATGCTGAACAGATTGGGAACTTCTGCTGCACGTGCCTGATCACTACCCTTTTACTCACTAAGTTGCCTCTGACCTAATGTAGCCTGATTTCTGGATCAGCTGTGTACCTTGATGGAGGACAGCAAGACCTTATCTATGTTAGTGTATTTTCTTACCTGCCTGCAAAATTCTCAAGCAACTCTGGAAAAAAAAAAAAAAAAGGTTTGTTTTTTTTTATTCTAGTGAAAGTGGTATCATCAATTTCTTTATGAAATACTAGAAATTGATACCATGCTTATTTGGTATGGATGTTAACACTTCTGAAAAGAAAATATTTCCTATATTTGCTTCACATTCAGATACTAATGTGCTCTTTATGTTCAGGAAGGCATGTCAGCGATTATCTTTGTTTTTCTACCAACCAGTCTTGTTGTTCACTAAAGTAATATTTAATCATTTTTGGAAATAAACCCCAGTTCTCCTGCTTTTTAGTGCACTTCATTTCCCATACAAACTGCAGTCCAAAGGCCAAAGACGGCCCTGCTGTGTAACTCTACTGAGTTGAGTGAGGTTACCCTAAAGCTTAGTTTGGTGTTACTTATTTAAGATATGGACCCATAAAGTGTTGAGCTCCCATGAATGTCAACACGTGGTTGACTCGGCTTCTTATGCTGAGTTCTTGCAAAATTCTTGGAAAGTCTTGTTTCCAACTGCTTTAATACAGTAGTTAGCTGTGAAAACTAATAGATAAATATGTGTGCATTCCCAAACACTTGGGTTTTGTTTCCTTTAAGGTCACAAGTATGATGTTAAAGGCAAAAGAAATAAAGCAGAATTTTAGCATTAAGGACTTGCTTTTTACGTTATTATGTTCCTTCAGAGATGGAAATGTAAATTACTGTGTTTGCATTTAGGTTACTTGTAAAGGTCAAAACCATAGGGCCATACCTGATACAGGTGGAAACTGGCTTTCAGTTGGCATTATAATGGGTGAGGCTGATCCTCTGCTTTTGACTGCAAGTGAAAACTGCATTTCATTTTGTGTGCATTACCTCTATGCTGCCTTTTGTTTAAGGGTTGCTGTGTATTTCTATGCTCATCATGTAAAGGTCATTTTGTCTGGTAACTGTTCCCTGTAAGAGGCAAATAGTAAAACTTGACCCAGCTTAGCTAGATGCCAGAAAACAAATTTTCCTTTGGTCCAATATGGGCATCTGTGATTAGTTTAATAGAGTTTTAATTCTTTAAAGAATTAATTTTAAACAATAGGAAGATTAGTTTTGCAGAATGTGAGTCCAATTTTCCCACAAAATTAGGTACAAAACAGATCAGGCTGGAATGGGAGCTTGAGAACAAGAAACTGACATGCAAGAGAGGATTTTTTATTTCTTTGTATAAAATGTGTGTAAAGCTGATAGGGCCATATAGAGGCTACCTTGCTTTTTTAAATGCAGTTCTGTATTGTAATTTTGAGGGGAAGCTGAGGCAGAATAGTTAAGAACGTGCCTCAGAATGAATGGAGGTGCCTCAGAGTTGACTTTTGAGTCCTTGGTTCCAAAGTTTGGGCTTGATTTTTTACTTCCTACTGAAAGACTAGTCAAGGCCATAGCTGAAATGACAGTCCACAGGCCAATTTAGCTCATCTCTCTTGCAGATTTTTGAAAATGAATGTGATGGTTTAACCCTGGCTGGGTGCCAATTGTTCATCAAGTCATTCTATCACTCCCCATCCTAAACTAGTCGGGAGAGAGAGATATGTAACAAAGGGCTCACAAACCAAGGTAAGGACAGGGAGATCACTCAGCAATTACCATCATAGACAAAACAGATTCAACTTTGGATAAGAACTTTGGTTTATTAATGAACAATCAGAACAGAGAAGGGAAATGAAAAATAAAAAATTAATCTTAAAACACCTCCCTCCTCCCCTCCCTTCTCCCTGGCACTCCCTTCCCCCACAACAATGCAGGAGATGAGTGTTGTGATCAGTTCATTACAGATGGGTTTTGCGGCTACTTCTTCTCAGAAAGAGAAGTCCTCACACTTCCCACTGCTATAGTGTAGGGTCCCTCCTATGGGAGATTATTTTTCATTAACTTCTCCAACATGGGTCCTTCCCACAGGGTGCAGTTCTTCACTAATGGGGAAAACAATCCTTCAGGAACAGACTGCTTCAACATGGATCCTCCATATGGTCACAAGTCCTGACAGCAAAACTACTCTCTGGTGTGGGCTTCTCTCTCCCTGTGGGTTCCCAGGTCCTGCCAGGAACTTGCTCCTATATGGGCTTCCCACAGAGTCACAGCCTCCTTTGGGCATCCACCTGCTCCAGTGTGGGCTCATCCACGGGCTGCGAGTGGATCACTGCTCCCCCTGTGGTCCTACATGGACTGCAGGGAGATAGCCTGCCTCACCATGGGCTGCACTGCAAGTCACAGTGGAATCTCTCTTTCACTGCCAGGGCACCTCCTCCCCCTCCTTCTCCACTGGCCTTGGTGTCTGCAGAGATGTTGTTCTCACATTCTCACTCCCTGTTGCTGCTGCAGTTTAGCAACTGTGCAGCAACTTCTTCTGCTTCTCAAATACGTTATTCAGAGAGGTGTTACCTCAGTCACTAATTGGCCAGGCCTTGGTCAGTGGTCCATCTCAGAGCCGACTGGCACTGACCCTGTCAGCTACACGGGAATCATTTGTTTAAAGAAGCCACCCCTGTAGCTCCCCACTACCAAAACCTGGCCATACAAAACACTACAAGGAGGCCAAAATCTTTTTAACTTGAGTTCCTCCTGACTGTGGCATTAAAGAGAGTCCTGTGCTTCCCCACATTATATCTGAGGTGGCAAAAAATTCCTAAAGATGAAGGCTTGCATTAAAAATCTTTGACTGCAGGTCTCATGGTTTATATGTATTATGAACACTTTTAGGTATAAAACACACAAGGACACTCTTTGTGGTCAAAGTTTAACATTTTATAGCTTTTCTAAAAGTAATTTTGCTCCTTCTTTGGAAATTGTGTTAGAAGCAGAACTTCGTGCTCTGGCTAACTTCATGTGTTTTACAAAGTATATGTACGTCTGAGATGTTTTTTAAGCACTTGAAGGCAGTAACTAGTCTGTATCTGCAGCAGTTTTCTTTGTGCCATGGTGTAAACATGCATTATGATATGCATTGTGTGTTATTTTGCATGATCCTATTATTGGAGGTTTATAGACAGTTATAATGACCATTTGTACATATTTAGACTTATGTGTTGTGTGCCCTGTGAAAACCTGGCCTGCTGTCATTCTTTTTGAATGATGACTGCTGCCTGGTTTTGGATGCTATTGGCAAGCACTGGCTGTCTGTAGTGCATGGTGTCAAAATTCAGTGCTGTGTGGTTTGTTTCTAATGGTGTGGTAGGGGTGGGAAGCCATGGAGAGGTTAGCTAGACCTTCTCTTTTCCTAGAGGGCTATTTAACTATGTCTCTCTCCTTTTAATATTAAAAAACAATGATCATTTCTTGTCACATTCTCAGATCAGACTCCTACACCAACACGCTTTCTGAAGAACTGTGAGGAAGTGGGCCTCTTCAATGACATCGACTGCTCCCTAGAGCACGAGTTTAGGAAGGCACAAGAAGAGGAGAACAATAAAAGAGTGAGTGTGAGCACCCCAAAGCCGCCTTCCCCCTTTGGTTCCTTAAAACATTAAAGGACACTTTATGAAAGCAAATAGTACCTGGTAGTAACCTTTTAGTTAGAAACTAGGTGGCACTTTAAGTTGTGAAATGCTTTTTAAAGTATTGAAACGGTTGACAAAAAATCCCAAACCAACAAAAAAAGAACATTATATTTCCACGAGTGTGTAACTCTGTTTGCCAGGGCTTGATTCCAAGTCTCTACTTTTAAGTAAACTATAATACAAACCACACACCTCTTGAGGGAGAGGCTTAGGAAAAGTATATCATCCCTGAAGTAAGGATTACAAACTTGCTCAAATACATTCCAGGGAAATGTGGATCATAAGGAGGCATTTAGTTTACACACACACACGCGCGTGCATGCACTCAAAAAGTTTTGCTCTTTCCTCTTCAACGTGATGGGCTGCTGGATTTATTTGTCATCATTACTAGCTTTATCGTGTTTCTGTATTTTTCATAAAGTCTTAATATTGAAGAGGGAAACTTTAACTAGATTATACCTAGTAGACAACAGATCCAATTTCCAATTAGTATTCTTTTTGTCTCAGTATTTGTAAGTTTAGTTTGAATTTTATAGATCACTTTATGTGGAGTTAAGTGTACTCGTGTGCCCAAAGACTGTTAAGAGTTGTTTTGAGGGATTCTAAAGAGCTTTTAAAACTTTCAAGGAAATATAAAAGAGCTTAGTGCGATACAGAGGCCGGCAAGAGGTAATGCATGAAATTTTCACTTTTCAAATAAGCATCCAAAGTTCTGATTCCTTTTGAGAACTAAGACGTGTGAGTAATGTCGGGCTTCCTACAGAAGCATATTGCTCCCTGCAGCCCTCCAACAACCTGACCAGTGCCTCTCCTTCAGAATGTTCTCTTTTGTGCCTCTGTTTTCCCCTCTCCCATTTCTACAGCTCTTGGAAATTCTTAGGTAATATGTCCCCTGCCATGGGAGTTCCCCAGTTATTGAATACTGTGTGATTTGACTTAGTTCTTGTGGTAATCTCTGTTTGTCTAATTTGAACATTAACTGGCACCATAATTCAAAGTAAGGCAAAGATGGCCATGAAGCAGCTACGCTACTTAAAGCCAGAGGGCACTTCTCCCTAGCTTGCCTCTGCATTATGTTGCCTCTTGGAGCATCTGTACATCAAATTGCAAGGGCTTCCTGTATGGGTGCTGTTTCTTATAGCTGCTGTATTGTGTCACTTGCTTTGCCCTTTGGTGATTGCTGCCTAACTAAAATTTCATATGAGGCATATGCGTGCTGCTGGGGCTTGTGAAATGTGGAGGCAGCAGCGTTTAAGGATCTTGAGGTCTGCAAAGTAAAGTCTTGCGGGCTTTCAGGAAAAGGGGGGTAAAGTGGATTGCTAATGTGCAGAATGGAAGATGAGACTTGTAGAAGAGACATGGAGAGAGAGAGTCTAGGAGTGGTTTGATTTTGTCTTATGGGGAAGGGAGTCCATGGAGAGTTTATTTGTGGCTCAGAAGGAAAGAGACTGGGACAGATAAAGGAGGAGAGAAGCTACAGGATGATATGCTGAGCAAGGAAAAAGCTTGTCTAAATGTGAGAGTCCAAGCTTGGTCAAGGATGGGTAAAATAGCCCAGACTGACTCTTATAGCTTTGTGTGTAGGACAAATGCTAGGAAACAGCCATGTAATGAGATAAATGTGTCTAAACTTAGACTTAACTTGTTAGTACTTTCTTTGTTATGTGCTGCAGAGGGGAGATGGCCAAAAGCAAGGAGAATATTTCTATATGTTCCCACTTCTTTGCAAATGAGAGGATTCCTAAGCTTTTTTTTTTCTGTGTGGTGGTTATTTTGCAGGAGAAATCTTCTTTAAGTGGGCTTCTGTGCAGTTAGCCACAGATTGCAATGCTTGATGTTGCTGAGTCCATTTCAGTTTATAAGACGTAGTTGTACAACCTGATTAGAAACTAGACAATGACATCACGTTACCTGATAATTCCAATTGTTTAACAGCCTCTGGAAACCTTATTCTGCCTTCCTGCAGCTGCTACTGGTGATCTCCAGGAAGCAAAAGAGTGATGGGGAAATGCTAAAAAAAACCAAAAAAAAACAAGAGGAGGTGAAAAAAAGGCCCCTCCCAAAGGCAGAAGTCCCACAGCTAGCTAACCTGTAACATTTGCTCTGTATTTCCACTTAGCCTGCTGTATGTTCATTCTTATGTTACTAACTGACTGTCAGATAGGAATCTGAAGCAGGCCCCAGTAGGGCTTTACCCAAAGGCAAGAGACAAAGGCTGGGAGAGAAAGGGACTCCTCAGGCTGCAGCCGCCACTAACAAAATGCTTCTAACAGCCTGTCCCTGGCATACGAGTGCAACGTAGCCTTGTCCTAATGGACCTATCAACACTTGGAGACTAAGTCTAGCTGCATAGAAATCTTACTCATGGCTTAGAAAAGTCTTCCAAAAATATTTTTGGTAGTGTTAATTTCTCTGGACTCTGAAAGAAATAGTTTTGTTTGTTTTAGTTGCTGTGGCTTAGCACACAGCTTGATACTGAAATCTTGTAAGAGGAAAAGACTTGGGTTGTTTTTTTTCCTTCCTCCTTGAGATTCATCATTTGAAAACTCAAAGAATAAAGCTCAATTAGCTGCATTCTTTCTTTTTCTTCCTTTCTCTTTTTTTCCCCTTCTGAGTGGTAGCCCATGGATAATCCGTGAGAATTTGTTGTGATTAAGCTGATTATATGGACTGGTGACATTACAAATTAACTGTGAAGCACTGAGTGCAGGGTTTTAGGAACACCACTTGTACCCTTTTTAGTAAAAGTAGTATTACCAGGAGAGCACGTGCATTAATATTCCCATTGCTTATCCATGAACAAATCATTTAACAACTTTTTGCCATAGTTGCTCATATGTAAAGTGGGAGAAGTGGCTCTTTCTGGCTTCTATACTTGATATGTCTTGTGGTCTTTGACAGATGAGTTTACAATCATCTCTTAAAAGATATGTGGGTTTGCTTTTGCTTTGGGACTGTAATAGTAATAATGATGATGACCTCCAGGACCTAAATATTTCAATAAGAAAAATAAAGTTACAAATGGAAATGAGACTGTCAGTTTGGGGTTTATATAATCAAATAATTAACTGGAAGTCTCTGCTTGAGAAACATTTACTCCCTAAAGACAAGGGATGCTGTAGATCAGCAGTAAGTATATCGATAAGCATATAAGAGGCTTTTTGCTTCCTCTTGATGACACTCTTCCTGACACAAAGATCCTACCTGACAAAATTAGCACAGGTGAAAGCATACTCCTACTTGCAAAACTGTAATTATTAAAGCTCTTACGAGCTTGAGGCGGGCTTGAGCTTGGCATCAGACAAAATTTGCAAGCTAAACCAACAAAGCAGGTAGTGCTGGCAGATCAGATGACCATCTTAGCCTACTAGCTGCAGGTTTTAGGTTTACACTGCTCAGAGCATCAACTATCCAAAGCATGTGTACTGAGTTGTACTTGCAGACACATGACCTTTGCTGCTATTGGATAGGCCCTATAGGCCCTGCTGTCACATCTTGTTTTGAGCCTTGAGGTCGGGTCTGAGAGGATAATGTCAAATATGGGAAGAGGCAGGATCTGTGTCTGAATAACTAATTGCACCTGCTTAATTAAAATACATCTAGCCTTACCTCTCTGCATGAAATGAAAAAGAATAGAAATATGCTTACTGTACCATGTGGAGTACTACCTTAAGTATTTATTAGAAATAGTGAGTTGAGTGTTTTAAACATGAGGCATTTTTAAAATCACATTCTGCATATGTTAGAATTTGGATATATGACTTCCTATGGCTTATCCTGAAACTTTGAAGTCTTCTAACCAGTGTTCTCAACCACAGTTTGGTTCTAATATTGGTTTTTCAATGTCAATTTACAAAGCTCATGGCCAGCAAGTACTCTACATGGCTTAATATGCCTCTTCTAACTATACTATTCCACCACAAACACCTCACTGCTAGAAAAGCATCAGCAAATTGAAGCAGTCTGGTAAAGAGAAATAACTGAAACAAGTACAGATCATTTGATGGTTGAATAAGTTAAATCTACAGAATGATTAAAAAGCCTAAATATCCAGTTTAGTTGTGTTAAGCAAGGGATGATGCTACAATATTTGCAAGACATAGATTTGGTTTGTACCTTCTAAGTTCTCTTTCTATCTTGCATGTATTTTTATATATTGGTTTAAGAAGGCAGATAAAATGGACTTGTCTGCTTTATACCACCTCACAATTTCCTGCTGAACTCAGTGATTCTGATCGCCAGAAGAGAATTCTTGCAAATATTTTCTGCATGTCATAGCCCCGTGCTGTAACCTATAATTATGGGGAGGACACTCTTAATTCAAGTCTAGCTATAAATGATAGAATCTATCTCTTGAACAGGTGTATTTTAGTGAAACTCCATTTCCACACTCTGTTGAAATCATATGCTATGCATACCTGGCCCACATGTGTTTGCCTCAGTCTTCTGAAAAGTGTGCAGAAAAAACATGATGGGTTTTTCTCAACCGAAGTATATTTTTTAAAGGAAACCTCTTATATTGCAATAAGGAGATAAAAAGTAAATACCAAATCAATGCCCCTAAATTTGATGAAATAAGAATGTCCAATAAACATTTCTTGTGTTGCACAAACTTGATAGGTCTGGATGCTGTTCTTTTTTTGAGATTTGGTTTGAGTTAACCAATGAAAAAAAAGCCTGATACAGTTTGCTCATGTCAATAGAGAGGAGAAGCAAGCCCTGAGGGAACACTGCTCATTTGAAAAAGATGCCATTTTGGAATCTTCTAACTTTCTCATTAGGAGAAGCTGCAAGACCAGTGTTGGTTGGATATTATGAAACACTTTGTATCTTGTTTTAACCTGGTCCATCATTCCAGTAAAGCAGAAAGTTCACTCCTACATTTAATCATTGGCAATACAGCAGCTGAAACTAGCAGGGCAGTAAATGGGACCCTTGGACAGGAAAGGTTAATACAATACCCATATATGGGAAGAAAAAAATATCTGTTTGGTGATAGAGCACATATAAGTGTTTGGGTTTTAGAGGTCTATATTGTGAAAGTAATAGGCAATATAGTAATGTTTGCCATGCACTTTGTTGAAAGCAAAGAACAGGGAGGAAGGGTTCATTATGGTGGCTGGCTTATTTGATGGATAGCAAATCTAACACTGGCCATTTATGAAATACAGCTGCCCTCCTAAGGAGTACACTCACCTGACTTCACATTATGAATGTGCAGCACAGACAATTGTTTCAAGATGGATATCCATTTTTTGCGCCTAGTTTTCTAGTAATCTAGGAGAGGAGACCTGCAGATTAATTTCCTTTTAAGTGTCATCTTGTAGGAGGTGTTGCCAATGCTGTAGTGCTTTTATATAGAACAGTATAACTTCTGAGTGTGTACCCTGCCTCTATAGCAATCACACTAGCTACAGTTTTCCCTTGTGAATACTCTGAATCCCCTGTGGGGTTGTTGAGAAGAATAGTGTGCTGGTAGTCGTTTCAGAGGCAAGTGCTCTGAAACAGCTGAATTTCTGCTGTGAAGTAATACAAACCAACAAACTCATAAGCCTGTTCCTAGAGCACTTTTGACTCATTGGCTGGCAGTCTGGAACCACAGAAGAAGGCAAAGACGGACTCATGTTTAAATGTTTGCTATTTTGATTGTTGTTTTTAAATTATATGATCATAAATAAACATATATACATTCTCCCTGCCTTTATCTAAAAATGGTGTAAGAGTGTCCATGTTTTTTTCCATTCAAAGATCTCTCTGACATCTTACTCTTCCACTGAGATTATGTATCTTACATGGTGAGTGAGTTACAGCAGATGCAAAATAAGACTAGGAATTTGACTATGGTAATATAGTGCTTAAGGGCCAGGGTACTGTTGTTGTAGGTATGATAATAACTTCAAGCTGTTGCTTTCTTATCAGTTCAGCTGTTTTCAAGGTGATAGCTCAAAACTCTGAATTTCAAAGTCCAAAATATCACCTCACATTCCAAGATTTCAGTATAATGGTTTCTATACTCTAACACCTCAATGTGTGAAGATATGAGCATCTTCACAGCATATTATTTCTTCTGGATGACACACTGAAGTACTGTAAAATACATTATAACACTGTATCAGGGTTTTTCTAATGAGTTATTCTGAATTTTCAGCAGGTTATTTATCTGCTTCATGGGTTCACTGTTGGCTTATATACCTCTTTCTCTTAATTATTAACTTTTGCAGCATTCCTATGGAAAAGAGAAATGCCCTGTCTCTTATTTTCCAAGGCAAAACATATTTCAGAGGATGTTGTTTTCCAAAACTTCTTCATAGTGAGACACCAAATTCTTGAAGAAATTGCACATATGGAGTGAGAACTGCAGGGAAGCTGGGTCCTTTCCACCATTCTGTTGAGCAAGTGGCTTTGTATCTCTCTTGGTTCCTAAGTATCTTTAACAGTGTGGCTCAAAAAGACTGATAGACACCTTCAAAGGCATTTTGGTACCTTGCTCCCACTGAAATAAAGCAGGAGTGAATCAGAGAGCTACCGTAAAGGATCTGGGCTCAAGTGATGTGTTAAAAATTGCACAGGAAGCCTGTGGCAGAGTCTTGGATTGACTCCACATCTCCTTGGTCTCAGCATAGGGCATCCCACAAACCATGTGTGTTAAAGATTTATCAGCTGTTGTTCAGTGTTGCTAAAGACGGGAAGAATACTCTCCTCCCCAGATGGGTAGGCTTGCTGGATTTTAACTGCTTTTCTCTACTTTTGGATCTTTCATGGTAGACGTGTAGTCGCACGTAATATTTTATATGGCAGTTCTGCAACTGGCACTTCAGTCCTTTGACTTTGTGACTCCTGTTTCAAACATATATCTATGTCTAGGCACTTAGTTACCCTTAGCTGAGCTATGTTACAATAGGGCCACTTTCTGTGTAATGATGCAGAAAAGCTGTCAAAACGACAGTTTCTAACATGAGCTTGCAGAAATATTCAGAGGAATAGGCTTTAACTTGGGTTTGTTGCTTTTGGTACAATATCTTCTGCTTGAAGTCAAATCTGTCTTGTCTTCTGTAGCAATGGAGTGTGTTTGAATGGATTTACAGATTTAGATTCTCACATTTGGAGAGAAGACCTGAATGTTTTTCTCCAGCAGAAAGTGCCCATATCATGCAGAAATGCAATTCTTGAGGGCATACATTTTTGATTGAGCTAAACCTCCTTAACCATAATCCTTCCATGTTCCTCAGAATTCCAGCTGATGAATCATCCTGCAGGCCTCAGTCAAGACAGTCCACTTTCCTTCTGGTTCTTATTGTCTCTGTCCCAGAGAAGTTGAGTCACTCTATTGCAATGTTTGGGGTTTTGTTGTGTTTTGTATATTTTGGCTACTTCAAAAAAAGGAGGCCTGCCTGATTTCATTCTGACATTTCTTTCACAACAACACAGCATAGTTGTGCATTTAGCCTTGGTCTTCCTATGAATGTTTTTAATGGCACGGCTTTCTTGTTACCAGTTCAGATTTCAGCAGCATGGACTGGGTGGCACATGATGAAGGGATAAACCTTCCGTGTAGTGGCATTTTTATAAGTCTATCTCTTAGGTAAAGCCCCTAAATCTTGGCAATCTCGTTAGAGCATATGCTCTGCTATTAAACACAAGCTCTTTGCTGCACAGCATGGACTGAAGTCTATATGGTTGGGTAGGTAATAAGATACTGCTGATATGTTTCAGAGCAAGGTGCACTTTTACTTTATTTATGAAGATAGACATGCTGGTCAAGGGCTTAATCACAGCTGATAAATCATTTTAAGAAAGCCTATTAAAACCATATGCTGATTCTTTGTATTAATATGGTGTGTCTGTTTCTAGTCTAATAAGGCGGGGTCTCTTCCCCATCTCCCTTCCTCCTGCCTGGTATGAGAACTGTTTATCTGTTTAAGTGATATTCCTTGCTTGGGGGCATTTCCCTCTTTAAGAGATATCGTTAATAAAGCAAGGTGAATGGAGGAGAGAGGTTCTCTCTCCAGAGCAAGTGAAGCTGCATGTTTTCAGTCACCTTTGTTGAGATAGAATTGCAGAGCAAATGTCTAAAAGCTGAGATGAGGAAACCTATTGGCTGAAGACTGGAGAACCATGGCATGGCCTTCACAGCAGCATAAGGTTGTCATTTTAGCCCAGGTGGTTACAATTCCAGAGCCAAAGAGTTGCGAGGGGGTGGGTGTGCTGACATTTTGGTTACCTCACCTTTCCCTCACTTGAGAGAGAGCTGCTGCAGGAACAGGTTCCATGGCCATCTAATGAGATCCACATTGGTGAAGTTATATTCTGTGCCAAGTCCGATTTATCATTAATTGCTGGGTTCACTTGCAGATCTTTCCTATTATTTGCTGATTATACCCCTACACGTTTTATTATCTTGCCAAAATTTAGATGCTAATAATTTCTTCATTTATTATTTGTTTATAACTCTGTCTACTGCCTAAATGGACATAGTTAGAAGATTTCAGAACAACAACAGCTCTTATGCTGACTGGGTTTCTTTCACGTTTTGCACATGGCAGTCTATTTATAAACCTCCATAGGGACTCCTAAACCTTTACAGTTGGGTTCCTCCCACAACTTCAGCCCCTTTTCTCCCTCGCTCCCCTAAGGCAAGTCTTGTTTTTTTGGCATAAAGACAATGATGGTGATTGTTATGTGGAGAAAATGTCTACAAGCTATGAACTGTGGGTAAGGATTTTTAATTTGTACCTCGAGCAAAAGAATTTGGAAATAAGAGACATCCAGGAGAGTAAGGGTATTTTCACCATAAGGTAGGAGATCCTGATCTGAGTTGCTGGTATTCTCCAGTCTTACAAAATGTGAAACTGAAAAACTGAAAGCTCACTTTACACCAGTTGCGTACATTCTGTAGCATGACCCATTTCCAGTCCTGTATGAAATTACTGTATTTCTAAAAGCCCCCAAACTTGACTGCTAAACCTGAAGTACTTCAGAGTAATAGAAAGAAACCAGAACAACTGAGCACATGCCACGACAGTTAATGATTTCTACAGCTGGATGTATAGCCTCATACATCTCTGGGGCAGTGCTATTGGCTTTACTGGAATTTAAATTTTTAGCCTATTACAACAATGCAAGGATCTGAAGGAAGAAAAGTCTTTGCTTAGAGACTAGGAAAAAAACCCTGAACAACTGTGGTCATGAAGTGATGTGAAGTATCTGGGTACTTGTTGATGTCCTGATAATATGTAAAAACAGGGCCTTTTAAAAAACACACAAGGGAGCAAAAAAAGTAGTTTAACTTTTTCCTTATTCTGGTTTCTCTCTCACATACTTCTCCACAAAATTTGCCAAGTTCACTCGTATCAAATAAATATCGGCTTTCTTTCTTCCCTGAAATGTGAGTAAACTGTGTGTGGCTGGGTATGGTCCCTGGGAAGGGAACAGCCATCCATTCGCCATGTGAATGTACATGTCAAAGTGCAGCTCTGCCAGCTGGTCTGGGGCTGGGTGGGGAGAGACACAGGGAGAATGAACTCTGTGTTACAAACTGTCTCTCTTGAATTTCTACAACCTATTAGTCACAGCAAGCTGCCCTTATTGATTTTGGTAAGAGAGGTCACTTTTAATCCTCTAAAGTGAAGAGAGCTGGCTGCACTCTCCATAGCATGAGATTAAAATTGACACAGCTCTGCATCAATTCTATGAAAATGCCCTAAACCTAGATGGATTATTGCCTTGCCTTTCAATGGATACAATCACAGCATAGTAACCTAGATTAGGTGTAAAAGCTTTAAAACACTTGTTAAGGAAAGCATAGCCAAAAGAAGCTAGAAAATATGTGAGCCTGCTAAAAAAAACCTGCCCCTGCAGAAACAGGCCATTAGATAAACTTTATTTTCCCCTTTTTTTTTTAGAAAAAAAATAAGTCAACACAGAGAAGTTGAGATTATCATATAAAAGAACAAACAAAAGATGACACTATGATTATGAGGAAAGCTTTATTCTGGCTGATGGCCCTTGCTAGTTTTGTTTATGTTCTTTAGAGAACTAAATCTTTGAATACAATTAGAATAGTCTGACTTGAATCTTAAGTGTGCCTCAAAATAAACAGCAGAGGTGAACTTTCAGCAGTTGTCTTTTCATCTTTGTTATCCTCACCCCGACCTGTTTTTCCTGCCTAATGATAATTTGTGGCATACAATTATTAAGAGGAATCTTCTTGATGGAAAAATATGCTTAAAGGAGATAGGAAAATGGTTGTGAGCCTGGAGAAGTATTTTTTTTTCTTTCTTTGGAATTCCAGTAAATGACTACTGACCCATTTAATTTTATGCTAGGTTTTATTTGGAAATTTGTTTTCTGAAGTTTTTGCTGATTTTTCTGTGAGTCTCAGTAAAAATGCAAAATGTAGTGTTTAGGGAAATCTATTGGCTTATCGTCTGAGCCTTGTGTTTTCCCTTTTCACTAGCTCTTGCTTACTGCAGTATTTGTTATTAAAGGCTAGAAATTCCCTTTCTAAATAAAAGGAACTGCAGTAAAAAAACAGTAAGGTACAATGTTAAACTCTAAGCTGTGTAGCTTGTGAGTGTAATGTGTATAATGATGATGGTGCTTTCAATAATCTAGAAGTACTCTATGGTTGTTAGTTGAGCAGATCTCTGAGGTCCTTCTCAAGAGAGATTAAAGTGTATGTGTGTCTTTACAGACAATATGGCTTCTCCTTCTATATTAAGAGAAATTTGCTCTTCCTCACCTGAGGTGGCAGGTAGTATTTTCTCTCAGTTCATGGTCTTATCAAGGCACAGGGAAATTCAAAGTAGGCACAGAAAGGGAGTTGGCTTTTGACTTAACACTGTCACTGAGAAATGACACCTGGAAGAAAACGCAGAAAGTGCCCTGTCTGCAGATTGTTTGATCTTATTATTACCTCCAGTTTTAGCTTTTCTTTTCCTATCAAGGGAGAAAGAAAAATAAGTTATGTATCCAGTCCCTCTTCCTTCATGTTGGAAGAATCTTCGCTGATGTCCTAGCCCTGTATGAGATAGAGAGAAAGGAGGAAGATGGGAAAGTATGGACTGATGAAGGGTAGAAAGGAAGGAAAGAAAGAAAAATACCTTTCATTTTTACTTTATATAAAGGACATACTCCTACCCCAGGTTAGATTTGTGAGGGAAAATGAAAATTCACACAGAAAAAGAGCAAAAATGATAATACGCAGACATGAAGAAAGCTGAGGCAGACTACTATGGGGCTGTGTAAGTGAAAGAGGAATGAATGAATGAATGAATGAAAGAAAGAAAGAACAGCACTCGCATGGGGTAGACATTTAAAAGGCAATTCTTTGTTTCCTGAGCAGTGGATTATTAATATGTTCCTGTGAGGTCCATCTTCACAGAATTGGATGAGCAGAGATACAGGAGTGTGAAAAGCATAATTTCCTTTTCTGCCCACCATCCCTGGTCCCCTAACCCAAGGGAACTGAGTTAGTTTCTCTGCCAAATGTTTCATTGAGATGTCAAGTGATGCAGATGTGCAAGAGAAGACATCAAGACATCAAGTGCTTGTTGATGTCGGGTATTAGAATAGCTTTTTCATGGAAAAAAAAAGTAAGGGAGAATCAGTCTGGATGCTATTGATCTTTACAAAATATTCTTCTCTCATCACACTTCTGTCTTATCTCTGAGGTCCATATGTACATCTCTTGGTATGTATATATCTATGTAAGGCCTGTTTCTCTAATGACAAAGTTATCACAATTCTCTCCCATTTATGCTATTTTTTTCCCCAATAAAGGTAAACTCATGCAAATGTAAATGCTAACATATATGTTTCAAGAAAACCAGGAAAGCTATTAAATGCATTACACCTCTGCACATAAGTTCTTATTTTGTGGATTATTGTTTGACTGGTATCTTTTTCAGGTACAGCTCTCTTATGCCAATTTATTTTCTTTGCTTCATCCATCTCAGCCAGCTAAATGTGCATATAACTGATTCTCTGAAATGAGGCCAAAGTCCATGTACTTCAATAGATCTTAAACATGTGGTTAACTTCAAGCATGTGTGCAGAAGTTTGCTGAATCAGGACTTCTCAACACTAAGATTTTAAATTGCAAACAATCTTCTGTTTTAATGTATTTTATCTACTTCCTCCCATGGACTGTACGTAACTATTGTTACTTGACTCCTGCAGGTGAAGAAAGTTGTAGTTGGTTGAACAGTAATTCAATGGTGAAGCCAATCTTTCTGAGACCCTGCTGTGACAACTGTATTTTTACTTCCTCCTAATAAGTAACTTAACTATGTTATGTGAAAGAGAATAATGGTTGGTTTTTCATGTTATGATGAAAAACTTATTTTTCTGGAGGAATAAAAAAGATCAGCTGCTTTGAAAAACATAATTTATTATAGCTTTTTTTTTGTTTTAAATGAGATTTCTGTATATTCTAACAAAATCTGGTACTAAGATGGCAGTATATGTACAGCATTGTTCACCAAGTAAATGTGAGGCATCTAGCCAGTCTTCTGGATGCATAAATTTGTGTGACTTCCTAAGAGAACAATAAAAGTGTGTGTGTGTGTGTGTGTGTGTGTATATATATTTCTCTATGTAAAAAAAACCCACAAAAAAACCCAACCACACACCCAACCAAACAAAAAAAACCGCACCCAAACCCACACAAAATAAAGCAAAAAAAAAAGCCACAACAGAAATCTGGTGCATCCTTCTGTGTGCAGGGATAAATGGGACAAGGCAGCCTGCTCTGTGTTGTTTTGGTTTTCCCCATCCTGGATCACTGATAGGATGAGGTGAAAAGCATATTCCACAGTGCAAATGCATCTGTCAGAAGGTGCAGGCAGGGGGAAAGAAGCAGTGAGGGAACTATTCCTTTCACAAGGCTTCTTAATATGCTGTTAGTGATGGAGTGCTCCAGTTGCCTTCTTGATGACAGGGAAGAAAAAACCCACATATCTTACTATTGTAGTTGATGCACTTAATGCAGTGTTTTAAAACAAGGTACTCTTCCCTTGTTTTTGTGAAAGGTGGTAAGATTTAAAAAAAAACATTGTGTTTTCACCTTCTTTTCTTACTACTTTTCAGAATTCACTTCCTCACATTTCATCTTCAAACCAGCTAATCTGTCTCCCCTTCTTCTTGAATAGCATTATGCTGACAACAGAGCAGTGAAAAGAGCCGAGACTGCAGGACTTCTAACAATGCCAGAGGGCCCCAGGAACAGGAATGCCCTGAAAAAAATGTGCTCCCATCCAGCTGCCCTTCATATTGTTGTCTCCCTGTCCAATTTACTAGAGAATTTCCCACTGGCTCTTGGCTCATTCCCAAATGAGAATGTAATCTTTTAAAGATTACACTGCATAATGGAGGGACAAGGAGCTCTTTATTAACTGGGATGGGGAGTCACTTGCCATTAGGCAAGGGAGAGGGAGAGGGATGGACTGTAGTAGTGTTTTGTGGGCTCTGCTTTCTGCCCCTTCTTGTCTCCTCAGTTATAGGATGGCAGGTTGGGAGTGGGAAACCGCTGCAGCTGCAATCTAGCAAAAGAATTAATTGAATGAAGGTTATGATTATGGCAATTACTTTTATAACATGAGGGATTACACTATAACTATTATATTGACAACAAGATTAAATTACTAACCTAATACCATAGCATGTTTTGCCAGAAAATAAAAAAAAAATCTCTGCTCGTTCCAGACTTGATGTTTTCAGAAACTGTTACTGCAACATGAAAGAGGTGAGCAGCTAAGGAACCTAACGTGTCCAGATATTGTCTGGATCAGACCTCTGTCACTCGCATGAGTTGTGCCAGCTAGACATCCTAACTCCTTTTGCTATATAAAGCAATGTGGTACCCTGGTAATCTTAAATGCTCCTACTCTTTCTTATTAAGCAGATAAGCTTCTGCCAGCAATAGTTAATAAAGAGATAACCAAAAGTTATACTTGCAATGGGGAAATTTTAAAAACTTCACAAAGGGACCAGATTTGCTCATGTAAACCCATTGAACTGATTGCAAAGCTTTCACACTGTGTTCTCCTTTTACTCTGTCTTTTGAAAATATTGTTTAATACTGAGGATATAGGTAGGTAAAATGAGATGAGTTTTGCTAAAGTCATTTGGAGTCTTCAGTGTGATTTCTTTGGTTTTTAAAATTTTTCTTGCCTGTGTGCTTAGCAAGGTCATAGATGAGACTTTGTCATATAAATAGTACAGATATAGCCTTGTATAGACTGTTCACCATAGGGCTATAAGCTAAGTTAATTACACAGGAAGAGCAGTTTCCTTTTGTTCATGAGCTGGAAAATGAGTAGAAAATTGAATTTTGGAGGCTTCAGAAATATATCATGAGGTGATCATTACTAGCAAATTATCTGACTACATGGAAGAGCCGATGTTCAGCTTCTAAAGAGAAATATAGGTGAACAACATAATTCCATAAATATTTTTATTATTTTTAATATGCTATGTGCTGTGTGATATCTTAAGCAGTTGATTTCATTTTTGGTGCATATACATGTAAGTCTTCTACATACTGCTGGCCTTACGAAAAATCTGTTATCACTGAAGCTAACTGATGCATTTTGAAAGAATGGATTTGTATTTGTAAATCAAGCTTTTCTTCTTCCTTTTCTAGGGAGGAACTGGAGTTAGGGGTAACAAATTGAAGTAAAATGAGAATACTGTTATTTTTGGCAGGATATGAAACCTGTGAATGGCAGACTGTACCTTATTTGATTTTTTTTTTCCTTCATTGTACAGACAAAGAAGAAAATCATCATGCTCTTATGCTGAATCTTTGCAGATGTGACCAGTGACACTTATGAACTGTTTGCATCCATGACACAGGCTTTTTGCTCTTTGATCTTACTATTTGTTTGAGCTTGAAAGAGTCACCTTGGGTAAATAGTGCTCTCAGTAATCAGACATTGAGAGCATTGGGTACTGTTGAGAAGCGGGTATTGAAAGTTGGTTTCATAATTTCCTGTGGTGTCTAAGCAGGCAAACAAATGTATTCTTCTACTTGGTAACTGCAAAATGTCTTGTCGTCAAGTGAGAGTATCTTTCCATTCCCTCCCATGGCTTATAGCACTTTCAGACACAGTTTCTGTGTTTCAAGCAAAACATCCTGTATTAACCTTCTCTGAGGTCTCTAGGTTTGTCCCTGTTGCATTAGATTCTCACTAGTAGGAACAGTTGCACAAGGAATCAACTAGTTTTCTTTTACCTCCTACGCCCAGGGCATCCTATTAAGTCTTTGATTGCTGCTTGCTTTAAGAAAGAAGGTCAGTATGGGTTTACTGCACATCTGCCAGTAGCTTGCAAAATGCTAGATCTTCATATGTGCCCACCAGGCAAGTGTTACCTTTCACAGGCTGCACAGAGGGAATCATAACCCATGGAAAGGGGCTGACCAGATGCATGAGCTATGCCTCAAGCTGTCACAGGAGTTTTACCAGTTCTTGCTGTTCATTGACTTTCCTGACCTCTGTGCATCATGTGCTTAAGCAATGTCTTAAAAGTCAGACTGTGTGTCTCAGAGCATTAGCTGCAAGTGGTAGTGCAACATGATCTGCTGGAAATAGTAAAATCAGTGATACGGATTTGTGCAGACTTCTGTGTGTGCCCTCTCACTGTTAATAGGTAACAAATCACTAACATTTCAGTGTAATGGGGGTGATTATTTTTGTATGACCCTGTGTTTAACTGCCATAAAGATACAGGTGTAAAATTTTTGAAGTTATATGATAAGTACTGAAATACCACCTAGACATAACTGGTATGTTTAGAAGGTCTTGCAATAAAGTTTGGGTGGTTTTCTTGATGTTGATTCTAGAGCATAAACTGGACTGAATATAACTTTTTCTCTTCTACAAACATCCCAGTGGAATTATTTTTAGAGCCTATGGGAAACTTCTTCAAGACCTTCTCATAAGCAGTGTTTTTGTGGTGGTGGTGTTTTCCTGCTGATTTGTATTTTCCCTGTCTTATTAACACTTTGAAAACTTTCAGCGTCTTTATGTGAGTTTCTATGTCAATTAATGTTGAAAAACAGTTTCAAAATCATAGCTGGAACTTTTATTTACCAAAATATTTGGCGTGTAGTTTAGTCCATCTGAACACATCTAAGTGGCACATTAAGTTAGCTTCTTTTTCTTCTGACACGCGAATGGCCATGCAAATACTCTTAGCTTGCCCTAAATATTATGGAAGGAGAGAGAGAAGTATGTAAAGGTCATTACTGTGGTTTACTTGATAGACAGTAGTTTACTATCAACTCTTGTGACTCAATTGTTTTTTAAATACTTGTATATCTTATCTCAACTGAAGGATACAAGGGAAGCTTCTAGTCTTTCCAGATGTTATACATCTCATGAGGGTTTTTTTAATGGTACAACATGGACTGTAACCTGCTTGCATGAAGCATGCAATTTGATACATATCTGTAGAAGACGAATATTTTGATTCCATCTTTAAGTAATATTATAGTGCACACAACTCCTAAATTATAAGCCTTATTTTTACATTGAATCTTTTCAGATGGATGATTTTTTGGTGCTTTAAAACAATAGGCATTTTTGTAATACATGAGTATAACACAGAAAATGTATTGCAGTTTCTTTTGATGATTTTGTTATTTGATACAGTGACATGGCACTAGTGTCTAGCAAGTGAATGCATTCCTGTAGTGTTTTCAAAAGCATATGAGAAACCATATGTTTTCATAGGAAAACAGCTGTTACCAAGCATATGCTTTCGTAGAGTGACAGTTATTAAAAGGGCAAGGTAGGACCACAGCTTGTTGAATAAAGCTAGCAATAACTGTCACTTTGAATGTTCAGTGGTGGTGCATGCAGATATTGCCATGTAAAGTTGTAACTGGAAGGAGAGAGAGAGATTAACATCTATAGTCTGTAGTTTGGAAAAGACAATATAAATCTCTGTCCTGCTTTGAGCTGTGAATGCCTCTGTAGGAGTTATAGTAACAGACAAATTAGCATAATGTAATTGGCTGGCAAGGTCAGCCCCTCTCCAGGAGCATTAGCAATGTTTACTGTAAGAAGAGACAGACAAAGTATTGTGGGGTAGTACATTGTCCTTTTTGAAGGAAGAATAATCATTTTGGACTCTACATCACACTGTATCTTATTTGAAGTCAGATTGTCATATTTCTGCCTTAAAGCAAATATTCTAAAAGAAAAACAAACAATGTTCTCTACTATCATACTTCTTTTTCTTTTGAACCTCATTGAGTTTACATATTTGTTTTTTTCTTCTTTCATTCAGTTGAACAGCCTTTCTCTGAATGCTAAACCTGCATACACGTCTCTACCAATACCTAATAAATCTTGCTGGGAGGATTAAAATTTCTAGTCCTACTACATGGGACACAATTAGTAAATCCAGACAAACTTACCAGCTTTTTTGTTTGGATCTTTTGAAAGTGTGAAACTTTGCACAAAATTCTGGGCCAGCTCTAGCGATCCAGAGTCACTGGATTCAGCTTTGCAAACCCTTTCGCAACTGTGTCAGAAATGTGAGATGGTGCCCATGTTTAGATGACTTTGCATTGAGCCACAAACAGCACCAACTTTTTAGCATTTGATCTCAAATTGGACAAGTTGTGCCAGGTATTTGAAATGAGTTGTGGTTTTAGCCCTGGCTGAGTGCCAGATGCCCACCAAGTCGTTTTGTCACTCCCCCTCCTAAGCTGGACAGGAGAGAGAGAAATATAATGAGAGGTTCCTGAGTCAAGATAAGGACAGGGAGATCACTCAGCAATTAGCGTCAGACTCAACTTGGGGAGAAAAAGGTTTGATTTATTAATGAACAATCAAAAAAAGAGCAGGAGATGAGACATAAAACCAAATCTTAAAACACCTCCCCCCACCCCTCTTTTTCCCCAGGACTTTTCTTTCCTCCCATCCAGCGGCACATGGGACGGGGGTTGCGGTCAGTTTGTTACAGATGGACTTTGCTGCTGCTTCTTCTCAGAGGGAGGCCTCATCACACTTCCCACTGCTACACTGTGGGGTCCCTCCCTATGGGAGACAGTTCCTCACGAACTTCTCCATGTGGGTCCTTCCCATGGGCTACAGTTCCTCACAGAGTGCTCCAGCATGGGGCCTCCCATGGGGGCAGCTTCTCACACTCTGCCCCAACGTGAGTCATCCACGGGGAGAACAGTCCTTCAGGTACTGACTGCTCCAGCGTGAGTCCCTCAGGATCACAAATCCTGACAGCAAACCTGCTCTGACATGGGCTCTCTACTCATGGGTTTCCAGGTCCTGCCAGGAACTTGCTCCAGGGTGAACTTCCCATGGAGTCACAGCCTTCTTTGGACATCCACCTGCTCTGGTGTGGGGTCTTCCACAGGCTGCAAGTGGATCTCTGCTCCCACATTCTAGGTCCTCCCTAGAATGCAGGGGTACAGCCTGTCTCACCATGATCCTTACCACAGGTCACAGGGGAATCTTTCTTTCAGGGCCTAAGCACCCTCCTCCCCTTCCTTCTACACTGGCCTTGGTGTCTGCAGAGATGTTTTCATATTCTCACTCCCTGTTGCTGCTGCAGTTTAGCAACTGCGCAGCATCTTCTTCCCCTTCTCCAATACATTATTCACAGAGGCGTTACCTCAGTCACTACTTGGCCAGGCCTGGGTCAGCTGCAGGGTCCACCTTATAATTGGGAAATGGCTTTCAGAATATCACACACGGGTTGCATTGCCTTTTCTTATATATGAATCACCAGGAATGCTGCAGCTATTTAGCAGCTGTCTTCAGTTAAGTCTTTAAAATATTGTCTGTCACCAAGAGTTGCCACTGTAATTTTCTAGAGAATCAGCAGACAGGACAAAACATGCACATCATCACCTTCAGAGCACTCTCTTACTGGAAAACCTATTTCTTTGTGTGTAGACAGTGTGATCCAATGGATTTCCAAGCACAGTCCTTTCCGTGCTATGATGATGAAGAAAAACCAGACAGCAATCCCTGGACTCTTCAGCAGCTGTATCTTGAGTTTATATAGTAATAACTTCCAGCCTAATTGTAGGTTAGGTGGGTTTAAAATTAGCTGTTGTTACTGTGTACAATCTAATGCTGATACCCCATTAGCTAGCTGCTTTTGAGAAGAAGTATCATGGTGCTACTCGTGCCAAGCTGGCATTCCTAACCCTTTCCTCTGTCCCTTAACTTTCAGATATCAAGTTGATTTGGTTAGTAAACATCCCATTGATATCCACTTTGTAGGCAAAAAAAGCTGCTCTTTGAAGGAGAGCATTGAGAATGACAGTTTTTCATGTGCAGCTAGGTTGTTCCTCACAGTTGTGTGCCTGCCCAGTTTCATACATGGCTCATCTGAAGCTCCTGCTTTCCATTGCCTGTATTATGTTTTACCTCCTTGTATGAAGCTGTCTGACTGTCTGTCACACCATTAGGGGAAGACCAATTGTTTATTACTTATGAAACTGAATACTGTGGCTTCTCAGGTGGAGTGAGACCTCACAGAAGTATGTGGTATTCCAAATGAACAGTATGTAATTTCCACAGGATGGCTCCACACTGCATTTAATTAGTGTGACTGGAAGCATGTACATCTGGATAATTGTCTAATAGCATTATCAAGTACAGTGCAGCTTGTTTGTAGTTCTCTCCATTTATTCCAGTCAGAATAGAAGCTGAGTGAAATATGTTTTGCTTTTGAGAATTCACCCCCTCCACCATGACTGCCATATAACCTCAGTAAGATTTTTAGCCTGACTCTTCTAAAATGGCTTGCAATTTTTAGTGTCCATATTTGGATGTACAGCTGGGAATGCTTTAATTAGATCCAATTTTCTGCAGATGATGAGTTCTCCTTCTCTGAAGAATAGATCCTGCAATGCTATCTGGACTTGGGCATGCAGTAATTCTTCGCTTTTACTAATTTACATGCCCTTCTCTGCTTTCCTGTTTCTAATCATCAAATAACCATTCTTTTGTCTTGCTATTATTCTAATGATATTCATCATATAATTCTTTTCTGCATTGGTTAAAGTATCTTGGTTATAATTTCTTGTCATTTCTGTGAGGCTGAAATTCAAATGCACGCTAATCTGAAGTCCTGTGGAATTGTTCTCTTGCAAAAAACGCCATCTGTTCTATCACTGCTATATTACATTGCTTTCCTAAGTATACTGTGTTGTCTCTAAAAGCTATTAACTTCTTGTAATTTCCAACCACTGTGTAGTCGTTGAAGATATTCATCCTGTTTTAAGTGTAAAGTAGAAGAATGTGAAGTAATTTACTCATAAGTCATGCAATAACTCTGTAGCAGAGTGAAGAAAAGGGTGTCTATGCAGTTCCTCGTGTACCTGACCTGCAGAACACCTTTGGAGTCCAAGGAATTATTTCTAATGTCTTCTGCTGTCCCAATCCTGGCAATACTAGCTTGTTATTTGGTTTATTTCCTGTTAACAGTAGCTCTGCTTTCAGCAAAACCCAGCAAGCTGTGCTTTAATACTAAAGTCATATGCCTTGATTGATGAACTGTCAACTGCTTTTTGCAGGAGGACCATTATTTGTTTCTCTTTCTTCCAAGCATGTTCTTCGAGTCTCGTTAGTGTTTTTTTCCTGCCTGTCTGCTACTGCAAAAGGTAACTGCTGAAACCAAGGCAGAGGTGGGCAAGGGCACTGCGTTTCTCCTTAATCAGACTGCAGAATGTCAGAAACATCTTTGAGGATTTGGAGAGCACTTTCTTGTAATACCTGTTTGCCCATAGCCCTTGCTGTACTCAATGGAACTGAATTTCTCTTAGCTAGAATTGTATTTAACTTTTTTGCCTTCTATGTAGACAATCTAATTGCCTTCCTAAACACTGATGTTTTAAACTCTTATAGCTACAGCAATTGTTAACTTTGTCTGAATGCTTCCAACTGATGAGCCTAATTCTCTAAGTTCTTTCAGTCCAAGATCTAAACTAAGCTAGCCCTCCTCTGCCACTTTTGGCCTTGACTCCTGGACATTTCCCAGCATTTCGTTTTAGTCCTCACATAGTCCCTAGCCAGCCTGGCACAATGTAACTGCTGAGTGGGTTAGGGTTAAAAGAATATTTAGGAGATGCATTTTTATTACCAGGGTAGCAGCATTTCCACTTGACTTCTTATCAGGAAAGTTAAGACTGCTGTTTTTCTGCTTGAAACTGCCTGAATGGAAAATCAGTGGCTGTTTTGTTGCTACCGTCCTTGCTCTCCTTTACCAACTGCTCTGTCTAAAAAACGTTCTGGTCATTGCATGCAGTCAAACAGCTATTGCTGTAACTCACACATGATGCCAATAGCTTATGCCAATGAAATCAATAATGAGAGTTTCAAAGAAGTTTTAAATAAAATATAACAAATTTAAATGCCAAAGTTCTGTCTCTGTGAATTTGCTATTAACAGATTATAAATCGTTTGCATAATGTTGAAAAGCCCAGTGCCTTCAGTTAGCAGTATCAAAGGCTTGTTTAAAGCAATTCCTGGAGGATTGCCGCCCTCCCTCCCAGCTTTCTGTTTCATGATGGATAAAACCAAAACTCCTTACAATAAAGAACGGAAAGGCAGGTTTTCAACTACCCTCTGACTGGACTGCAGATCTGGCAGCTGCTTTTAGATGTCTAATTGCTTGTCCTGCAAAAGTTGACATGCATCTACTTTGAGAAGGTTTTTTGAGTACCCACTTTGTACATACATTCTGTCTGATTTACAGAAATGAAACAGTAGTGCTGGAAAAATACAGAGTAGAGCTTATAATACTGTTTTGTGGGGGGAGTGGGGGTGTTTTTTGTTTTTATTTGATTTTTCCTGGTTTTCTGAATTTATATATAAGTACTAGATGCAGAGAAACATTGCAAAATACTGGATAAGACAGTGGACTTGGGAAAAAAAACCCTTCCATTGAGTCCCGATTTTTGGCTACAAAAATTGTTTACTTTCTCTTTTTCTTCCTTCTTCTTTCCTCACTTTGTCTTTAGATTCTAAGGCTTATGGGCAAGTATAGTCCATCAATGTATCTATACAGATTTTAGCACAATAAGGCCTTGATTTCAACTGAGGCCTCTAGGAATTACACCTAGTGAGTATACTAGCAAATCTTTTTGCTTCCCTGTCAAGTTTCTTACCAGTGCTTCTCCATTTGAAATTCATGGCAAGCTTCCTTGTTTACAGTGATCTAATGGGACCATAACTGAGTCCCCAAGATAACTTTACAGATCTAAGCCATTTTTTCCTGAGACAAAGTTCTATGGAGAACGTATTTTCTTATAAACATGCTTTTTATAAAAGGGTTTGTTGTTTTGTATTTATTGGTGTTCCATCTGCTCTAGAGAATACATTTGAGAAAAACTAGCTCCAGCATGGCATATAATGTTTCATTAGCAGGCATAACCTTGTTTATTTGCTTTTTAAAATTGTATTTAGAAAAGGAAATCAGTTTGCACCATTGACATGCTGCCAGGTTCCTGTTTATAAATGTCACAATAGGCAACTTGGAAGAAATGAAATAGACAATTTATGGCTTTTGCATAAAGTATGACAGAAGTGGGTAGAGACAGGCAGCCAGTTGTGCTTCCTCTGTTTTGCAGCCTTCCAGTTTGCAGGACGTGGTGCAGTGTTAGCACTGCAAAACACCCTGAATGACCCAAATGGAGCTATGCACACTTAGTGTTACTGAAGTTTATTTGAGCAGAAGCAACTCTTTGTGCTATCTTGCTTAGATGGCTATCTTCGGCAAGTAATTGTGCATGAAACAAGCAACACTGAGGAAAATGGGAGATATCTGTAGGAAACTTCACGACATAAGCATGCAATCTGATGTCATCTTTTCCCATAGAGAAGCTATTTCCTTTCAAACTCTAGTGAGACCAGTCTTTCAAAATTTCCTTCTCCTTTGAAATATGTTCATTGTGTTTCCTTTAGACCACTTTTTTCCTTTCTGCTAGTAAATGGTTTATCGTGGGTATGTCTGGTACACACCATTTATTTATTACTCTATATGTCAAAAGCATCATCTGGACAGATGTGCTGAAAAGGGCGTGAGGAGGGTAGTGAGGGGAAGAGAGGAGGGAATCGTGGAAGACAAGGGTCATCTTTCAGTATTCATTTGTACTGATAATTAGAGGGCACCACTTAATGTCTGTAATTAGATCATGTCACAAAAATTGATAAAAGATGAAAAATTCTAAATCTACATTTTGTTCATAATATCAGAGGAGCATTTGCTTAAACCAGCAGCCAAAGTGGAGGACAGGCAGGGAGGATTAACTTAATCACTCCGAAGGTGAGAAGAAGAGAGCAGAAGAGGTGATTGTGCACTCTGGGTTCCAGAAGCTAAGGAGTAGAAGCTAAGCAGAGGCATGCCAAAGGCTGGTCTGCACCGTGATCTGTGTTGCAGATATTTTGTGCAGGGCTATCACCCTTCAGGCAGTGGCTAAACAGACCCTTCGGACTTCAAGTTATGGAGGTGACTGCTGCAGCCTTGAAGTGGCTTATACGTGGCTTAGCACTATGTATGCCTGTCCTGTATCTTGTGCCATGCTTCTTAGCAGCACCACATAGTTTGCTGGAGATTAACAGACTTATTTGCATCACTTAGTGTATCTCAGAAAGTCCTTCTGATAACATAGTAACAACTATTGAAAGAAAACAGGAAAAAAAAGAGTAGTTATGAGGGTTGGTGGGTTTTTAATGCCTCTTTGGAAACAGCCAGCATGTCTATGTTTAAGAATAATTCATCCTAACTTAAAAAAAGAAGTTTCCCTGAATATTCTAGTGTAGATATTTAAGATAAAATTTTGCAAAGCTCCTGCCAGCCCCAGTATGTGTGATATATTAATTAAGAGTAATTGTTCATTAAGACTCAAAAAGACTGAAGATACTTTGAAAAAAGGGCTTGGGTTTTACTGAAGTTCATAGATACCTTTAGAAATGTTATCTTTTTTTGTCAAGAAACTGTAGTTTATGTGCTCTGAAGCAGTAGTTGGGCAACAGTTAAACTCAGGTCTGTGAACTGCTGGTGGTCACAAAGCTGTGGTAAGTCATCTGCAGCTGGTCTGTGGAACCATCTTGCCTTAATTACACAATTTATGATAAGAGCACGGAGTGCTCTGTGAAAATTCAGAGGGCTGACAGAGGTCTGTGATCCAAAAAATTGGAAACCAGTGTCTGAGACTGATAAGTACAGATTCAAAGCTTTCTGATTTCAGTGAGAGCAATGTTTCCCTTCTTCCCCCATCTGCCTATCATTACTTGCCATATTTGAGTAAGGAGATTAATTTTTCTTTACATTTTTACCTCTAAGAAGATCAGGTTGATAACATTTGATTGAACAGTGGGTGCCCAAGGTTCAAGGAGTCAGATATACTTGTACTGCTCCCAGCCTTTGTGTCTCCAGTACTGTGTGGATAGCTAGCTGCGTCCAGTTCAGGGTCAGCTGCCAAATGGGGCTTGGGAGCAGGAAAGAGTTCTTATACATTCTGAGATGTGTCATACATGCTGGTTTGGGTTTCTTTCAGTGTGCCATTTTTGTCTAGTACCTGTTAAGTGAGCAGTTGCCTGCCTTTGAAATGTTTTGAGAAATAGATCTTTTGGCATCAGTTCTGTATCTTTGTATCATCTTCATGCAGAGATTTCATACCTCTTGCTAAATCAAAGAGATAAATGGATTTTAGCAACTGGCAATAAGATCTTCCTTTATCTCTATGCTTAATGTTACTACACAGCCCTTTCCAGCAGTTCCATTCTATGTCTTTTTTTCTGCTTTAGTGCTTTTCTTCATTCAAGCTATACAGATGTTACTGTTTAAAAAAAGTATTGCATTTCAGTCTCCACCAAGTTTATGCTTTCCCATCTTTTGCATAATGGAGCGGTATCTGTTTTCTTTTTCTTTTTTTTTTTTTTAATTTAAATCTCCATAATGGACTTTCTTTTTCCTGTAATCCTTCAACTGCATTAGTAATCTGATTCAATTTATCTCTGTTTTCTTCCCTAGTTCAGCTGCTATGTTTGCTGGCCTTGGGTGGGCAACAAGCTTGGTTCTGTGCTTCTGTCAGTTCAGGTGTTGCATGCTAGTAACAGATTGAACAGTTGCAGTGGGCTTGTGTGAGAGTGTTTTCCTTACACATTGATCTGAATAACGAGAAAACGAATGAGATGGTCGTGTTTCTGGGGAGATTTAATAATTTTTCATTTGAGATGATCTTTTTCTTCTGTTAGGGGAGAATTCATAGATATTCAGTAATTTTGATGGAGGTTGTATATGATTAAAATAATTTTGAAGCCAGCCATTATTTGACACATTTAGTCTGTAATTTTCTTTACAGGAAAACTTCTTCTGAGTTTTTAAGCCAGTGTATTCTTTGGCTGTGTTAGCAGCATATGCAATGAGCGAGTGTGTCACTAGTGGTTTCCACTCGTGTATTATATATATTGTGAAGTTGTGATTTCCATAATGAGGCAAAATGCTACTTTATGCTTCTTAAAAGTGTACATGTGTCTCTTGGTTGTCCTGAATGCTGTGTGTCTGTGGAGCCTTCTAGAATACTTTAGGTTAGACATACATGTTTTTTCCCCATAAATTGTAAAATGCCTGAAAGTGGGACAGTTTAACAATCTTTGTTAAAGTATATTGAGAGGACAGGCTATACAAATTCTAAGATATTTTTGTGTATTTGATTGCTATCTTTAATTTATTTTTTATTTTAAAATTGATGCCTTTTCTGTTGAACTATTTGAAAAATATTTTAAGTTGTTGTTTGGAAAAAGACAGTTAATAACTTTTTGCAGAAAACAGGAAAAATTCAAAAAACAGCTTTTGTCTTCTTTAGATGAATTGAATTTTCTCTCAATTTTGCATAGCAAATATGTTCTCATTTTAGAATTTATGTAATAGTCTGCAAGATATATTTATGTACAATTGGTTATAGGTGAGAGCTCTATTGATCTAAAGGTTCCCTCAGAACATGAATGAGTCTTCAGTTTGTGTTTAACTGGTATTGGCAATTTTCATTAAACCTCTGAGTTAAAAAAGAATAGCTGGAAAATACAAGCTGGCTTTGGTTCAGAAACTAGCTTTTCTAGTTTAAAACCACAAACAAACTCTATATGAAACTCAGAATATTAAAGTGGATTGTAAGGGATGGATCTATCTTCTTCATCCTTTGCCTTCAGTAGATGGAGATGTGTGATACAGGTGGTGTTGTGTGACATGGGTGGGATTTTCTCTGCAAGAACTGGGGATTAGTGGAAATGGTGAGTTGCCTGTGTCTGCAGAGCCATCATTTCTCTGCTGTGGCTGCCAACAGGGTGTGTGTTCTTGTGGAGTGATGCGTAATACTCTCCACCAGAACATGGAAGCATGACTTCAAGAAATTTTTAGTGATTAGAAAAAAAAGAAGTGGGTTGCCTATCTGAACTTAAATGGTTGCATGTGAGAGAAAAATGTTTTCTTGAAAGTCCGAAGCTAAAATGGGGAATAGTATAACTGGGAAGAAGTGAAGCTGCTGCTGATCTATTCCCTTTCCTCTTGCAGCTGGAAAGGTTGAGAATGAACATGCTGATTTGAAAACAGTTTGTGGATATGGCTTGGTTTTTGTTTTATTTATTTGAATGTTAAATACTGCTGGATAGTACAGTATGAGCATGTGGGTGAGGGGAGCATTTCTGTAAAAGCTCTTCAATGTTATAATCGTGGTTTTTGCTTTGGTGGGAGTAACTGAGAACTTTGGTGAGGATGAAACTAAGTTCTAAAAGAAAGAAATTCCTCTTAATTTGTCTGATCTTAATTAAGATCTATGAAATGAATCTTAAGGACAGGTGATGTCTTTCGTGTCCCTAGCTCTAGCATGCAGGTGGCCTGTACCTGTGTGAACATTTAGGTTCAATTTAATAAAATAGATAATAATAATAATAATCTCATATGCCTTCTTGCAATACTGAAGGACAGTTGTGAAGATCTCTCAGAAAACTCTGTGTATTGTACTTTCTCAGAGTGTGGATGGGTCTTGGGAGTGTTAAAAGCAGAGGGAGAGGTTTGTTCACATCATCACTCCTGTTTACTTCTGTGAGTTGGAGTGCTGCCAGCTCCCCATCTAGTAGCAATTAATCTTACCCCTTGGCTTAAGAACTGGAGGAGAAGGAAAAGAGGAGTCAAAGTGAGATGTTCTTCATGGACTCCTGGTGGAAGAGCACGCAGAACTCCTTAAAAGTATAGCTGTAAGCGGCCTAGCCAAATAACAATTCATTTATTAAGTGGAGGTCTCTATTTTAGTCAACATTGCTGAATTTGTCCTGTTTCTGTGACGGCTTAAAGTCAGGTCTGCAAGAAGATAATTAATATCCTATCCAGATCCATTCTGAATTAAGTGCAGAGTTCAACACAGCTATGCTGTTTTGGGACTTCTGAAGACTGTTTGCATCACACATGCATCAAGCCTAGTCTTGCTGTGTTGATGATAAAGTCATTCTGCATGTCTTCATGCATACGACTAGATCTGATAGGCTTTGTGCAGTACCTTCTTACCATCTTTCAAAGCATAGGTATTGTTATTTAAATATGAACTTGCTTGAACTTCTCTGTAAATTCACAAGCGCATCTCACGGATGTAAATTATTCTGAGATTGCCAAATCCTTTTCTTATGAATGTGAGAGTCATGCTGAGTTTAACATTTTGTTGGGAAATCTTAGGCTTTCTCTTGGCAGTGTAGTATCAAGCTATAGTTCCTGCCCAGCAACAGCGCTCGTATTTGAGAAGAACAGACATCTGGATGCTTTGACAGGTTTTCATTCTGTTTTTACTCTCCATGCATCACATGTTCAGCTTATTTTCTGAAAAGATACATTTTATTGGAAATGCTTAAAACTTTTAAAACAGTGTTACAAGTTTATGCATGTACGCTAACAATTACCATGTCTTATGTGAAAACAGAATTTTTTATACCCATCATAATTCATACCACTTGTACCTTAGAGAGTTCTGGAAATACAGGAGAAAAGGAGACAGGAGAAGAAAATTGAAATGCTGGAACTAGGAGTATAGAAACCTGATATTAAATCTTTAAATTCTGCCACACCACGGTTCAACAAAATCCAGTCAAAATCTGGGCAAGTGCTGGGCTACCACTTGTTGAAAGCTTGTGACGGATGTGCATTCTGTCCCTTCCCAGGCCTCATGGGATCATGGCACCATCCATGTTTTCTTTAAAGATCCTTCCACGTAGCAGAGTGTTCTGTAGCTCTTGAAAATCTGTGGCCTGGAGACTTTAATCTACAGAAAGGCTTTCTGAATCCTGGACAGTTTCCTGCCAGTGCTTTGGCTTTGTGCAGACAGCTCTCTTGGAAGCAAGGCAGGCATGTGCAGGCAGATCTGTGCTGGCAGTGGCCAGGGGCGGTGGTACAGCACTAGAGAGTAAACTCATTGTGGGTGACTGATGCTTTTTTCTTTGTTACCCTCTATGCACACAGAGGAACAGGTACTCTATACCTATCTTGCAATTTAATATTTGTTCTAGTGAACATATTACTGAAAGAAAACAGGCAATGCAGAAATATTTGTAAGGATTCAGAAACCGTGGAGGAGGTATAAAGGAGAAATTGAGGGTGAACTTTGAAACAAGTAGCTATCACATATTTATAGGTTTCAATAGAAACACACACATATGATATAAATGAGAAGATTTAGAAGGGATAATGCTAAGATTTACTTGCAGATGATTAGATATTAGACCTGGTTTTGCAAAATCTTGTAATGATCAAAAAAGTCAATGCAGTTTTGAATCCTGAACTTGATTTGGTTTTGTGTGTTTGTTGTTTGTTTCTTTTAAGTAGAACAGGTTTTTTATCAGAAAACACCAATCCATTGAAGAAGTGTTATTTTAATAGGAATGTGGTAAAAAAGGGAGAACTTCTGAAAAACATTCCATCTATCTAAGGCTATTCTCTCTTACTGCCTGATGACATACTTACTGGGCTATGAAAAATTGCAGTTAAAGTCCTTGGCTTGGCTTCCTCTGCAGTCAGTGCTCCTAAGTGAATATGGGATCTGTTGGACCTGATTAATAATGCCTAAATTATTTACTGGAAGAAGAACTCAGAGCTGGGTCTTCTTCGTACTATGTGATTGATCTAACAACTCTGAAGGGAGTACCTCTCCCTCTATATGTTTATGAAGACTGAAACAATTTCCATTAAAGAAACAGAGATCTCTCTGTTCACACTGGCCAGGGAAATCACTTGAAATATGTAAGAATTGAGACAAAGGGGGATTATAGCTAAGGTCTTCAACTATGAGTCCTCTAATTATTGGCTACTTTTGCATGAAGAACATCATCTAAAGCCTTTATTCTGGTTTTGATTCAGAATGTAATCTTTCTTTTTAGGTCTTGGATTTAATAGGTTGTCCGCCTCTCATGTCCTCTACCTTTGATCAGATCTCTGAGTTTCTCACCAACTTCTTCTCTATCATTATTTTGTGGGGTTTGTGTGTTTCCTAGATCAAATTGCCTTATAAGTTGGAATTTTCAATGAAATTTAACTTTAGTTTTCAATCCTGAGTATTGTGGTGGTCACTAAGATGCTTTATGTGAGTCTTGGTGGCAAAGTATGCATGTAAAGGTGGCTTTTTCCCCCCTTTTCCACGGCCTAGCATGAGGTGACAATGGAAAGTTTCTTTTCCTCTTACTGCTAACAATCCACACGTTGATGCCTAATAGGAAAAATAATACTCTCAATGTTACCATGTTTTTCCTATGTAAGCACTGTGGGTTATCTCTGGCTTGAAAGTATTGTTTGTTTTTAAATGTGGGCCAAGTCAAACCCTGTGGTTTAGCAGCAGCATATATTGTGTGTGCAGGCATAACAGGAGAGAAGTTTTATTCCATGTAGTATCCTTAGTAGTACCCTGGTCTCTCATGGCTTGTTTGCTCTGTGGACATGAGCTATCTGTGATTTTTTTATTTTTATTTTTTAAATAACTTTTTAAAGACTCTGAGTTACCTGAAGCAAAGGTTATATATGTGCAAATACAGTGCTATTATTCTGGGCCTCTGGGATACTGTTGCTCTACAAAATGTATGGAGGCTAATAGAAATGGGTGTTTCGTGACATACCATGTACCTCTTGTTACTTTGGGACTATAAAACTTGATTTGCTTGTCAGCGTCAGCAGACCTAGTACACAGTAAACAGCCCAAGTAGTAAATCAAGGTGTCCTGCCCTTAACACAGAAGTAATTTTCAAACAAAGTATATATCGTGTTTAGTTAGAAGAATATGTGCTAAATATTCCCGTTGTAAATTACAAGTCAGAATCTCAGAAGAGTGATTAGTCAACTTGCAGGTATTTTTCCATTTATATTGCCCTGCAAAAGCAAATAGTTGTTTTCCATTTCTTTATCATTGTTGGTTAAAACAAGATTGATTAACCTGGGAGTTGCCAGGAGCCAAAACTTCTCATACAGTTGATATTTTCAGATATTTGGTTGTATTCCTATAAGACAGAAAACCAAGATAAGACATTCATTTTTTAAATTTTTCTCCACCGTTTCCCATCTCCTTTCTTTTCACAGAATATCTCCATGCATAACACAGTTGGAGGAGCAATGGCAGGACCTGGATCTCACCAGCTAGCAAATACGAGGATGCCAAACCATGACACCAGCGTCGTGATTCAACAAGCCATGCCATCTCCTCAGTCCAGTTCAGTCATTACACAAGCACCTTCCACAAATCGCCAGATTGGGTGAGTCTGCTTCCATTTCCTCATTTTTCCAGTTGATTAGTTCCGGCAGCTCCATGTAGAACCAGATGTTGTCCTCGTGGTTCTTAAGGTTCAGCTACATGCAGGACTAGATGTTGTCGCTGGGGTTCTTGAGCTTATGAGTTTTGTACTTAGTCCTGCCAGAATGTGGGAAGGACCCCTGCAATGTGTGTTGCAGGCTGGGGGCGAATGACTGGGTTACTGCATCTACTCCAGACCTGGCACTTTGGTTCAAAAGGGGCTGAGTGCTGTACTAGCAGAGAAATCCTGCTTTCTCCATCCAGTTTTTAGTTTTTATCTGCTTACATTCAAAGTTATTTGTATAACTGCTGTAAGAAGAACGAGTATTTCTGAAGCTGAACCTTTCACTTCCCTCAATAAGAGTTCTGGGTGCTCAGTGGGACTGGGGTATTCTCTGTGTACTCTGTTTAACTGAAGATTGCTAGAAGAAAAAATTAAAAGACCGTCAAGATAAATGGAATTTGGCACAGATACCTCTGTGGAAAGTTGCACAATTGGTGATGATGGATCCATATTTATTCCCATAAATTGATGTTATGGATGCTTATTGTATTGGCTTGAATACCAATTGTGTGCTTATGTTTAGAGAACTGTGTGAACAAAAATATCCATGTTTTGTATATTTGGTTGCTTCCAGCAAACATGAGGTCCTTATAAGTCACAACAACTTGTTTTCAATTATAGAGAAACTGCCGGGATGGTTTGAGGATGCAGTTTTTTTGTCACATAACTGAGAATTTTAGGGAGTTTATGTATGAAAACATTTAGATAAAAAGATATGAGAATGCAGTAGTTGAGATTCATTATCCATAATTTTTAATTTGCTTATCCATTATATGGTAAGTGCAAAAGCAGTCTTTGTCCCCAGTCCATGTATAAATAATTGATGAGCAACTTACAGTCCCTTGAGAGTGAAATCAAAGAATGAAATCCTGGTACTGAAACCTCAAAATCCAGTCCTTGAGTTTTCTTTCAATATTCCTCATGGCTGGAGCAGGATATAGATCACAGCCACTTTGTCTCCCAGTGCTGTGGTAGCAGGGATGGCCCATGGAACTGATTGTTCCTTAAGGCTAGTCAGCTGTGCACACGCAGTTTTGTGCTTCTGGCAAAGCTCCTCTACTTTCCTTTTTAGTACTACTTCAGGATTTGATTCTTAGTGTAGAAATCTGACAGGTAAACATTCAATAGATGTGCCTCTGTGTATATTACATATTGACAAAGCACAGTATTCACTGAAATTTCACATGTAATACTATTCGCCTGTGAATCCTAGACAGTTGTCTTATCCAAGCCCGATTCTGTTCAAAGAAAGGAGACTGGGAGGGAGGGAGAGTGGAAGACAGAGATTATTTTTCAGCATCTAATGCCTTGTTTCAGTTAAGAATGGTTAAGCTTCTGTTCAAATTGTGACATAATAGTTCTAGTAGTAATTATGATCCTAATTAAAAACCAAAAAAAACCTCTCCAGACAACTTCTAATGCTCAGTGGTGAGGTGTTTTATATGAGACTGTACTTTCTAAATAATGAGAAAAAATCCCAACTATGTGTGGTTTTGCAAGACCCTGTCAGTCAGGGTTTGGGTTTGTATTGGTTTGAGGCCATGATCATTAGAATCTCCAAAGTTGGAGGAGTTAGGAGAAAAAAGCCTATTTCCTAGTCGGTCATGAGCATCTCATTTGGGAAACTTTGTCATGACATATCTTATTTCTCTCCTACGACTGAATCACACAAATGTTTCCTAAGTTTGAAGTTAAAGCTGCTTTATTGAGAGGCAATTGTCAGCATTTTGCTCTCTGTGAGATGATGTGTGAATGAGACTTGGTGTGACATCCAACATACTCTGTTCCTCATTCTTTCTTCCTAGGCAGTTTTGTTTCCTGTTCATGCTGCGTCCTAGGAGATAATTGATGTATTTTGGACTTCATCTACTTGCCAAAGTGTTGAACATCCTTGTTGTTTGTCTTCTTTTCCTTCAGTCTTTTCCCTATGGTGCCTGTTTTATTTCTTCAAAGAATATATCTTGTCACTTTCATTTATCTTCATCTTATCCTTCTAAATGTGTTAAGAATCCAAGACTCATTCATACAGATGAGACAATGATTTTGGTATTAGGCAACTGAGAAAAATTCAGACGGATTCAAAAAATGTTTGAGTGCTGCAAAGTTTTGAGAGTTTGTTTTGGCTTTACAAAGTTGAGATGGTTCAGCTTTTTAACAAGCTGAGGGGCTCAAATCAGTAGTTTTGGATTGGGTTCCCTCTCTTTAAAAAAACCCAAAACAACAAAAACATGTGAAGCTGCCCTGAAGGGTAGATGTGTTCTTACCATGGAGAACTGGGCCAGGGAATATGTCTTTTAATGAGCAATAACAACAGCAGAGAGCAACTGGGCAAAACTCTTATTGAGCTTGTTCTGTAAGAGCAGGATCAAGCCCTAAAGGTTATATAGAACCATCTTGTAGCAATATTCTGATTTTTATCACAACCACAAATATTTTAGTGTCAGACTATGGCCAAGCCACCTGCAAATGTTTGTTATGGCCTTACTCCAATGAAAACAGGGAACAGCAATGAAAGTCTTCATTTAGACCCTGCTTGTAGGCTGTGCTCCAGTAACAGAGAATAGGACCCACCTGTGCCTGCATGCAGCTCGTTTCATGGTGAGGAGTGGGCAAGCTCACAGCAGCTGACATTCCCGAGGGATGCAATTTTTCCTTACTTTCTTCTCTTTTTCCTCACTCTCCCTCAATCCCTCTCTACCCTCTGTGCCTCTTTTTTTGTTTGTTTGTTTTTTTGTTTTCCTATCCCATGCTCTGGCTCTGGGGGCTTACATATAAAATGAGATACCAAAAAAGGCATGGGAAAACATGACAGAAATGAGTGTAATGAGTGTTGTTGGGCAAGCCTTACTGGCACAGTGTACATACACACATTGTTTCAGGTATTAAGCTTCAGCTACTACTGGACAGGCATCCAGCCAGATTAACTGGAAAAAGGAAAGAGCATGAAGGTTAATAACTTAAAGAATAAGACAGGGTGCAGTCCCACTTTCCTCCCACCATGTACCTTAGTTTGAGAATAAACAGCAACATTATCTTTACAGCAAACTGGCAGGTTGCTATAAAGGTCCCAGATAGTATTTACGTTGTGAGGCAGTCTCTAACCTCCTTGCCATCTCTCCTCCCTCCTTGCCAAGGCTTTAGCATGTGGGAGGAATGCTGTAACTAGTAACTACTTGTGCTGATGAAAAATCAGTCGAGGAACACTTAGCAGTGAAGGGTGTCTTTGGCTGATTAATAGCACATCAGTTAGAGATAAGATACATGGAGGAAAAGCAGTAAAGCATATGGAAGAAGGGGAGAAAAAATGATATAAAGCATGCATTTGTCAAAGGTATAGAAAGGCAGATAAGCCAAATCAGCTCAAGATACGGGACCATGAACTAGGCTGTACAATAGTAGTGCTTGACATCTTTTTCTTAAATAACTCCATTTCTTTCCAGTGACTGAGTATTCAGCAAAGTAAGTGGAAATTATAGTCAGACAAATTGGTGATAACACAGTACACTGGTTGCTAGATCTGAGCATGTCTTTTTCTAGTTAGGATGTCTTTTTCAGATCAGGAAAGACTGTAGGTGGCTGCAGTCTAACAGTGGAGCATTGCTGGAGAAAGTAAACCTGCTCCCGTTTTTCAAGCTAGTAGCAGAAATAACTAGTAATTATTCCAGCTTGAAACTCACTGATACTACTCTGTAGCTGAAAGGGAACATGGAAGAATCGAGGATTGTCACAGATCCACCAAGTTGTTAACATTGTACTAAACGGAGAGGGAGATATGAGCCCAGTTTCGGTGAACGCAGTCTCCAAAAGTGTAGAACACTAACCATGTGATATAGATTATCTGTTTTCAAAATGTTGTAGAGCATTTAAATCAAGATGGTCTTCTGGCAGAGTATCAGAAGGGAGAAAGTGCAACCACATTTGGTGAAATGCAAGCAGGTAGAAGACAACAAAAGAGGTTTGGAAGATGCCTCTGATGCCTTTATGTACCAAAGAATCATGGTATTAGTGGAAGGACAGCCTTTCAGTCCCTTCCTGCTGCATTCATTTTAGCACCTATGTATTTCCTTTTTGTCCCTCTCCCCTCTCATGATGCCGTCCATCTTTCTCTGTTTTCTAATTTGTCAACTTTTCATGCAGTTGAATGCTTTCCAAACAACAGGGGATGGGAAAGGAAGGGAGTGGTCATGAAAACTGCATGTAATGGCACTAATAGAGGTTCAGTGACACAATGAAGAGCAGACTCACTGTGAGTGCCCTTGGGGATTTGGAAAATGAAAAAAATCTTCTCAGCTGTAGTGTGAGGGACTTGGGATAGTAGAAGGACAGGGCTCATCTGTGGCAAGCACAGGAGTTTTACCATAGCAGCAAGAAATCTGAGGCTGAAGGTGCTGGGTGGCTTCTCAGAGTATCCTGCTATCATCCTTTATAGCTTGAGGAAACAGAAAAGACTCCTGTAAGAGACAGTCATGGGCAGAAACCTTTCCACAATGGGGCTAGTTCTGGAAGACACTTGGAATAGGCATGTTCTGGAGCTACTGGTCTTTGTATATTCCAGGGAAGGTCTATCTTGAAGCTCCAAGTAAGTTGGAGGAGTGACAGGCATCAAAGAGGCTATAGGATATTGTACTTTTATTAAATTCAAAGGCCTTTCCAGAAAACCTGGGATAAAAGACTCTATTCCAACTCATATATTTGAACTGTTGTGAAATGAGAAGTCATCTACAGTGAGAGATAAGTGTCAAAGGACTTTGTGGTTGCTTGATCAGGTCTACACTGTAGCCTTGGTTGCACAAGTTGTAAGAACATCAGTTAGATCACTGAAAGGGGAGGAAAAGGAAGAAGTGAGACAGTGTCATTCCATCCAAATATGGGTTTTTTCTGGCTTTGTACTCAAAGTTGGGCTGTGTGCCCTGTTTAATGTTCCTGCTTTTTCTATTTATGCTAAGACATATTTTCTACACTCCCTTCTACTACACCGACCTCTAACAACTTTAACGTAGAATCCCATCAAGACACATGTGCACAACAGCCACAAGTCTGTGGGAAGCTCAGGTGAATTACTTCAGAAATTGAAAAGTTGAAAAGAAATTGATAAATTGAAAGTGAGCCATTCACAGAAATAAGTTGTTTCGTAGCTCACAGCTAACAGACAGGGTGATATGGGAGAAAATGAAGTCTGATAGATGGATTCTGTCAAGAAGTTTCATCTGTTTTAGCTAGCTGCTGCCCAGGTCCACATGTTGACCTGCAGACCAAACAATGCCACTCTGCACTGACATTTGGAAGCTCTGTCTGCTTCCTGGGCTCGCCTGTTGTTGTTTGCATTGGTATGTTCAGGAGCTGCTGACTCAATTCCTCCTGACACTGCTGAGTCAGGAAGAAAAAGAGCAAATGGCACTAATGTGTGTGTCAGACACAGCACAAAGGACTGATTGTTCATGACATCTCTCTTCTATCCCCAACCACATATTCCTATGCCTTCCCAAAATCTCTAGCTTGTAAGGTTGAGGGAAGGGTTGGGAAGTACTGACATATATCGAGCTGACTTTCAGAGGACTGAAAGGAAGATCATTAGCCAGATAATAAAGAGCCTGTCAAGCAGGAACGGAGACAGTTTAGTGTATTTCTTATCCGACTTGAAGTCAACTGTTATACTGAAATTTATGCACTTATTTTACATATTGGTTAAATTTATTAATGAACGCAGTATTTTATGCTTTATTCTTTCTACTTCACAAAAGTCCTAAGCTTATTAGAAATGTTGCTTATTCACAAGAACACCAAAAATTGTCAGGGATATTGTGTGAGTTGCTGGCCACTGACTCTTACTGGGATTGTTGTCTTTCATTATGAAGAGAAACCATCCCTCTCCTGATGGTTGCCTCAGGTAGCACAACAGCACTCAAGCCAATTCTTGTGTAAGTGGTTTCTAAGAAATGGATCATGGTGTTTCTGTTCTGGAAAGCTTGTCCTGCCCAAGCGCTATAGGAAAGCAAGGTTGGAATAGTGTACTGTACCCATAGCTATCTGAATAGAAATACTGAGCTTTACAGGCATAGGTTGGCTCTCACATCAGAGTAAGTCATAAATAGGACTTAAGTATGATACACAGAACTTAGAGAATGCAATATTGGCTGCTTAATTTTAGTGGCTGGTATCTCTTATGTACCTCCCATGTATGTGTGTATGTATCTATATATATAATACACACTGTATAAATCTTCTTTAAAGGTGTCATCAAAATTTACAATCAGAGCTTCTGATTTTTATGACTCTCTGAACTAAACCAGATGTAAGATCATTTCTGGATGGAAGAAGATCTCAGAGATGCACTGGGTTCGATGCAACAGATCAAACTTTCCCAGACCAGAAATGATCATTAGAGCTCTGCAGAGCCGAATCACATAGCTCTGCTCTTCATCACAGGTTTGCGCTTAATGTGCCCTGATGCATGATTCCAGTATGTGTTTTATCCAAGTGTCAGCCTGTTTGACAGGTAACTAAGCCACAGTAAAACACTAACTCAAACAATATAGACTTCATTTGGTGTAAGGCTTTTTTTCTTCTTTTTTATTTAAGAGAATAATTTGCAGGTTCCAGAGATATAGCACCCTTTGAGTTACTGCCTCACAGGTCTATAATGAGTGAGTAAAAAGTGAAGAGCTTTATGTGTCAGGAATTCTGATAAAAAAATCTAATTACTCATGAAGAAGTTATGTTTATATCTATTTCAGTAGGGGAAGTGACACTGATGTGCTGAACAGAAATGACCTTGATTTGATGTGGTTTGTCTTGCTAATGTATTTTTCTGAACACCTTCAAAAAGATATTAAAATGTACTGTAAGTTAGTAAAGTGTTAATGGTTTTGGACTGGGTTTTTTTAGGGGGGAGGGGGAGGTTTTTGTGGTTCGGGGTTCTTTTTGATTGATTGTTTTTTGGGGGGATTTTGAGGGGGAGTTAGTTTGTTTGATTTTGTTTGGGTATTTTTTTAAGCTGGTACCTGGTTGAAAACGAACAACAATAGTTCAGAGAAAAATGCCTGGGGAAATACACAGAAATTAGACTATATGTACAGAAATTAGACTATATGTAAAGTCTACAGGTAGTATTTCACTACTTGTAGAAGAAGGCATCCCTATGAGTTGATGAATTTTAGAAATCAGTATGGTACCATGTAAGGCATATATATGGTTTGATTTATACTTATGAATAGGCCAAATATTCATTTAAAAAAAACCAACCAACCAACAAACAAAAAAAACCCAAACGTAATTTAAATTAAAAACCTAGATAAAGCTAAGATAATAACATCACCAAGAGTATTTCTTTAAAACAAATGTAATGTTGCTTGATTTAGAAGGGAAAACTAATTTAAATAAATCTGTCATTTTGGAAAACTTCTAAGCAAAGTTCCATGTGCTAAATCATAATTTGAAATTATCCTATCAATGTTTAGTAAAGACTTGCTGAGATGAACAAGGAACTGGTGGCTAGACAGAACCCGCATGTAGGTTAAGAAGTGTTTGTTTTGATGAGTGCAGGAAGAATGTTCCTTGGAAGAAGGAACAAACTAGAGAGTATGTTTTAGAAACATTTACTGCTATGAGCGTCTGTATTCTGCCAACAGAGACCTTTATTTTGAGCTCACATAAATGAAGTGGAATTTTGCCAGTAAGAGCAATTGTGTTACTCCAGTTGTAGGATCCAGGTCCTAATTGGTTTATGAAACAAAGGGGGCAATCACTGAGTTATTACCAGCTTCCTCTGCAGCAAGTGAAGTGAATTGCAGCTGTTCTGATAGGGTCTGTAAAAACTTGGCGAGGTAATAAGGCATTTTAGTGCACAGTTCTCCAAATGAGTGAAATCCAAACCCCTAACTTATTTGACAGTCTTCAGAGAATTGTATATACTTCCTGGGGAATTCTGATTTATGTTACTTTTATCACGCTCTTCAACCATAGCAACCAGGATGACTGGTGCTGTAAATGTAAGAGTTTAAAGTAGCATTCTTACTTCTTAACCCTACAAATTGAAATACAGCGTGCACATAGCAAACATTTGATATAAGAAAAAAGTTGTGCCTGTTGTTAGTTTTCTACCTTTTCTTGCTTGTGTCTTTTTACTTTTCTGTCCCCTTCGTCTCTTGCTCATTTTGTGAGATTAAAAAAAAAAAAAAAGGCACAGTTGTCATCAAATGATCCTAGACAAATTCTTCTGGTGCTTCTAATCCCATGATTTCTTTAATGAAAACCATACTTCTAGTTCTTTGTAAGTTTTCTTCAAACAACGTAAAATTTTCTAGATCTGGTTAGAAGTCAGATATGCTAATCCTTAGCAGAACAGTTGTTCTGAACCATTTGTTCGGTTCATGCTGGTTTTGGGAGAGATTACGTACATCTGGTAGGCCCTAAAGATCAAATACAACCTGACATTTTTTGTATCATTGTATATGTTGAGGAATTCACAATTTTCCATGAAGACCATTCAATGTTTGTTTAAAGTTCTGCTGTTCTTCTCAGCATTCTTGGAATTAAGCATTTTTATTTAGGGCCTGGATGTCTTTAAACAGTATTGGTCCCCCCCTGCGAAATGTCTGTGATTTCCCAGGCAAAGACATGATGACTCTACCTTTGAAAGCAAGATGACCTAAAAGGAGAAAATAATGAGAAGGTTGTTAAAGAGTAATAAATTGAGTTTCCAGGTTGGGTAAATCTCAGCTGATTGGACTTGTTGTGGGCATCCACTTTGAAACCTCAAATCTTCTCCTATTATATTAGCCCTTGCATGGTGGATGTTGCTTGTCATATCTTAAATAGGCTGCTGCCTCTGGCGTCTTGAAAGTGACCATACCACTGCATTTCAGCTGCAAGCCATCTGCGGAAGGCCTCTGATCCTTTAAGCACTTTGGAAGTAAGTTGAATATCTCGCTTCCTTTCCTGACAGGTGTTTTCTCATACCACAAGTCCGTGTCTTGTAACATGCAGTAGGGGTGTCCCACGTATTGCATAGGAAGGTGTTGGAGATGCACAGACCTGAATAGGGATGCTTTCCTGGAGCACCTGGGCAGAGCTTCGTGCAGAAAGCTTCCCTGACATACTCCTGCATCAAGCAGCAAATGTTTTTGCACTATTACTAGCAACTACTCCTGAAGAAGTGAACTTCTGACTCCATATGTCTGAAGGAATGTCTCTTCAGATATGGTGGGCTTCATTAAGTCATTATCACTGCAAGTTGTTGATGTAGCTTCTTTGAGCAACACATGTAAACGAGCATTATGAAAGCAGGCAAAAAGCAGCAGCAGTTTTTAAGTATTCAGTCAAACAAGAAAGTCAGTTAAACTCCACAGGCTGATCCTGGTTGAAATACTACTACAACATTTGAAGACATGAACCGATAAACAAAGGAGACCAAATTGGAACCAAATTCCTATTTCTTTCAGTGTGTGCTTGTTATGAATGACTTTGTTTGAGATTACACAGTGTAGGTAAAAAGCTAAATCTGTACTGAAAATATGTGGTCAGTAGATTGTGCAATTGGAGCTGGTTAATACATACACCAAATGGAAGAGTCATGTGGAAAACTTTGCCTCTTTACAATTAATTTACTTTTTAGTCTGTTTTAATTTCTTTTTTCTCTGCAGTCCATTCAAGGTCCACAGAAGAAAGAGAACTAGGGTATCTTTGAATTGTTCCTGACCTGTGGGGAAATAAAATAGGAAGCAGAATAATATTTCTACTGTGAAGTAGCAAAGAAAGCTGGAAGAAAGTAGTCAATGAGTTCCCTTTGTGCCATACTAAATGGATATGGAGAAAGATACGGATTCTGGGCTTCATGACAGAGAAGCAAATCCATACTCGCTTCCAAATTTTTCCCATGCGTCTCTGTAGTTCTATTGTTCCAATAAGAAATTTGTGACTCAGAGGACTTATTCAAAATCTATATAAAACATAATAGGCAAAGTTCTTTCCAGAAGCCATTGAGTCAAACTGTATTTCTCTGTGGGGAAAGTTGAGGTCCCTTCCAGTCTGGTCTTTTTCTGTACACAGCCTAGTAGTGTGAAGCTTTTTCTTGCGAGTTAATGCAACATCAAAGGTTCTGGGGCCCTAACTCCTATAAGGCAAATGGTAGAAACAATATTGGACCCAAGCAGAACCTATAAATGCAGAGAGAAGCAAAATCCCATATATAAAAGAAAACAGAGCTTGAGAACAAAAGCAGAAAACCACACTTCAAACCCCAAAGGAAAAAAAAGCCATTGATTTTTGTTTGGAGAAATGGAAAAAAAATCCTCGGAAATGTTCAGTTTTCCGTGTAACCAAGTTGGGAAGCTGTAAGATGTGTCCTTGAAGACAGTGTAAATGACTCCAAGCCAAAAAAAATACTCCATGTTGACAATAAAAACCCACCACTGAGGTATGCATTTCCTTCTTACTCCTCCTGCTTGCCCATTATACAAACAGGAAAATAGAGACATTCCTGCCATGTTTACAGGCCCTGCCTTGTTATTTGTATGATGGACAGAGAGCTAAAAGCTGTATTGCCAACACTGCTTATTGGAAAAACCTGGAACTAATTAAGAAACCTCATTTGTTAGTGCTCGTTTGTTCACTGGTGGAAATGATTTGGGAGAACAGTTCTACCAGTACAGAACAGTGCTCTGTAATAGAACTGTAGAAAAATGACAGAGGCAACAACAGCTTTGGGGGAATAGAATGAAAAATATTAACCTAAAACAATTTACTACGTTGGCTTTGAAAGTCAATTTCTTTGTCTTCCAGTGGGGAAAAGAGAATGTAATCTGCCTGAACTAGATGATGACTTGTAATATTTTTCCATGTTGATGATTTACTTACTTGAATGAAATTTATGAAATGCAGTGGAAGTTTCAGTTGAGTAATATTCAATATTGAGTTATATTATTGCTGAATTTGCTGAATGTTCCTTTCTATGGTGCCTTCTTCCAAGAACTATAAGCACTGTGAATCTAGTCCATGCTACTTTTTTAAAATCAAGGCTGTGCATTCCAAAATCAAGATAAAAATCTACCCAATCAAAGGGACTTTTAGTATTTCAACACACTGCTCCCTTTTTTTCTGCATTTCTTGTCAGCTGTCTGCTTAATTCCAGATCTGTTTCCACAAGCTGATACAGGTCTTTATTTTCAAGTTGTGTCACAGGGTAAGAGGTGAGTATACCTGTTGTACAGTGCTTTCCTTGTTGCTGAGATAGGATGGGATTTTCTGAATGAGAAGCTGCAGTAGTGTTGGTTCATTTCAGCAGGGCATAAGGCACAATGCAGTGCCACAGAGAGAAGAGTTGATGAGTAAAAGGTGATGCATGGTCTTGTTGGGGAAAAAAAAGCCTCAACAAGCCAGAAAATAAAAACCAATCTGAATTCACTTGAAAATCAGTCTCTTAAGATTTCGGGCTTTGTTGTAATTGCCGTTTGCAGTCTCTTCTCCATCATGTAGTGGTGCATTAGATGCATTCTCTGTTTTGGCTTTTGCTGTGACGGTGCAAGACTTGCATAACTGCATATGCTAAGGCAGTTTTTCTAGGATGCGTGATCACTTGCAGCTGCACCTAGATGTTCTCCTTCTCTCTGATTCTCCAGTTTTGCAGAGTTGCAAGGGCACATGATCTCTCACGACAAGCTGTGATATTTCAGCTCCCAGTTCGGTGGTGTCTTTGGGATCCAAACTTGTAGCCTAAAAATGGCTAAAGGGCTGTTACTGTCAAGAATAAAGCCATGTACTGTAACTGAGTCTAATCAGTTTGGATCACACTCACAGATTCTTTGTATTAGCTTTATCAGGTCAGGCCATCAGAGAGCAGATAGACAGGTAAGACCAAAAGACCTCTGAACCCAATTAAAGTTGTACCACAAAGAAATCAAATTCATGTGGTATACATTTCAGAAAGTTACATTTGGTGGGCTGTACTTACTTTTATTCTGTAACCTAATGCAGACCATGTGAACATTTGAAACGCTTTTAGCAGTTAAACCAGCTCAAATAACACAGAACCAGAGCAGCAATAAAGAATGAATTAAGACTGATTGCAACTACAGCCTTTTTTTTTCCTCTTAAAGAAATATAAAGGAGTGATATATTTAAAAACTACCCTATATACAGTAATTTTGTTTTCAGCTTTTAGCACGACAATAGCCATTCTCTCATCTTTTAAAGTAAATGTCTGGTTTAGAAAGCAGTGCTGAACCCACCGTCTTTTATTTGCAGTGTTTCAGAGTGAGTTTGGATGTGCTGTGGAACGACTGATATTCCCATTGATGCACATAGTTTTGGAATTTGTCATACAGCTCTGAGATAATCCTGAGGAGCTGGGAATTAAAGACTTGGCACAATAAGAGCATGAGTATGTGAGGATAAGAAAATAGGTGTTTTATTTGCAGTCTCCTTTCTTAAAACCAGCAGATATGTGTGCAGCTTTTCATTCACAAACACTCCTTGCTTGCTGACATTAGATAGGCCTTACGTGTGGTGCAAATAGAGGTTCAGCTGGTGCAGTCTGGTGTGTGTTCACCTTCTGTATTTGCTGAACAAAGAGACTGAAAGAAAGTCCTGAAGCCTCCAAAAGACGTGACTGGAGGTGGACAGTGCCAAATGTGCCTGTGTCCTGCATCTAACTCCAGAAAACTGCTGTGGTTTACATCCAAGGGGGACAAAATGACTAGCTTTCATACCAGTAGGATTGTTCGGTTGGACCAGTTTCTTCATTTTTGCTCTATAACAATGATTTTTCTGGGACTTTGGGAGTCCTGGACTTCCTGGTGTTGGGGAAAGAGATCAGGTCCACAGCTCTTGTCTGTGCTATGTTCTCTCCTCGAGGAAAAATGTCCTAGGGCCCCAGTGCTCTCCTAGTATCTCCAAGCCACTGAAATGCAAACCTCGTGCCATTCAGCTTTTTGGCTCAGAGCCACCTGGCTATCAGCAACTGAGCTCAGCTTCCTGGCTCCAGAGCACGACTGCTAGCCTGAGTGCATACAGCTCAGTTTCCCCAACAGCTGTCCTGATGTGTCTGTGTGTATAACAGCTTTCTTCGCAGCTCCTCCTGTAGAGCTAGCTGCTCTGTCTTTATCCTCCTGTCTTTCCCATAAGCTTTTGGGGCTGATGTGGCTGTGAGTGTGTTCAGGGATGAGGCTCTCAATTTGGCCTGATTAAAACCTAAGGTTGTGTATTGCCAAGACTTTTGAGGTTGCTCTTCATTCCATGGACCATAGACAACAATTTGGAAGTTCTCCCTTTCTCCCTGGGGAGAACAACTTGAGGACACTTGTTTTCTGTAAAGAAATGTCCCTCATATCAGTCAAGCAGTGCTGATGTACTGCTCATGAAATGCACGCTGTTTCAAAGTGTTACTGTAGGGAGCTGGGGCTGCCGTTGCTAATTCTCAGAAATGGTGGAACTGGAAGAAGACCTCCATCTGCACAGAGGCACAGAGGCTGTTCCACTGTGTGGAGACCAGAACTGGTAGAGGGGAAGTGGGCACACTCCCTACTCGCTCTCACTTTTTTTTATAGACTGATCTTGGCAGGGTAATTCAAGATGGTTACATGGAATTAGGAAAAGAGGGCTATATCCCGGGAAGGTTAAAATAGAAAAATGGCTACTACTTCTAACACTGTCCTCTGTCACTCAGAAATGGAGAAAAACAGAAGACTTTGTCAAGTTCTTTAGAGAACAGACACTGTAAACAGGGGAAATAAGTTCTTATTTATAAGAACAATGATAATCAAAGAATAGAGTAAATCAAGTGGATATTGGATGATGGATAGAAAACAACATAAGAAATTATCAAAGAAGTGCTATCCTAGACCTAGGAGCATTCACTTTAGTTTCTTGTTCAGCACTGATGTCATCATGATCTTTGGCAAGTTTCTCAGCCTCTGTTCACCAACTGTAAAATAAGGAAAGAAATACTCCCTCACTTTACAGCAATGTGAAAAGGTATTACAGAAGCAGAAAGCAAATAGATTCCTCTGATACACCATCTTGAACAGCTGATGCAATTAAACATCAGGAATTTTTCTGAATAGATAGTTCTTTGCCACAGAACTGAAGAAAAATGATAGTGTTATGTAATCATGTGTAAAGTAATCTACTATTAATTTGCTGGAAGATCAAATATAATGCAAAAGATGCTTTAAACAGAGTGAGAAATATGAGACTGCTTATACTAGACTTTCTAGACATAGTAATCTAGTACCCCTCCATGGCAAAGAGGTTGAACTAGATCTCTAATGATCTTTTCCAACCCAAACTATTCTATGATTTGCAGAAAATAAATTGAAATGGGTATTAATTACTAGATGTATTTTATAAAGGCAATAGAGAAATACAAGAAACATAACTAAAAGTCATATCCTTCAACTTTTCCAAAGCAAGTTACAACAAGAGCTATTAAACATTAAGATTTGTTTCAAAGGAGTTCGACATAGTCAAGTGTAGTAAGATTTTAATTTTCTTTCTCTCTTTTTTCTTTTTCAGTTAAAATAAATGTGTTGATGTCCAGTTGAATCAGACATTGACAATCATGCAACCACTGAATTTTTTTCTTTATTTTGAAAAAGTATTATGCTTGAGTTATTTTTTCTTTTCTCATTCTGGTTAATTCTATTATGATAGCTCCAAAGACTGTAGAACAGTCTCCATTCTTTGCAAAACACTAAAAAAAATAGTTTTCTGTCAAGAGAAGTGCAAGCCTACAATCCTTTCTCTTGTCTTCAGTCTCTCTATTGCATGCCTTCCTCTCTCTTTAGAGAGAGAGGTAGATGATTCGTTAATCATCTTTCATATGTGGGTTTTCCTTGTTTTCTCTAGACTTGACTATGCAAACTGACTTAGTATCAGACAGACTCTGAGGAAGTTTTCCATCCTATTTCCTTTCTGTTAATGAAAGTTCTGAAGCACTGACCGCATGCATGCTGCCTCTGTAACAGAAGTAAAATGAAAGTAATATATTTGCCTAACTCTCTCTTTCCATCTGGCAAGTGAAACATGCAACAGATAAATGAGACACTCTGACAGCAAATGTTGGAGGCATATCCACGTAGACTATTTAAATGAGACAACCTGTTTTAGGTTTTAGAGCCTGCAGAACTCTACAAGCATCCCTCCATGGCCTTCAATGGACAGTCTGCAACAGCCTCACAGGGCCACCAGAAAAGTGATTAGAGGCTATAGAGAAGTGTTTTGTGTGCTCTCATGCCGGTGAACTTGAGCTTCTTAAGAAGAAAACCAAGCTAAAGGTGCAGGAGAGGAAGCCCATTATGCCATACCCTGAAAATGTCCATCTTCTGTGAGCAAGGACACACTAAACACAAACACTACAGATTTCCAGCAGCCCTTCAAAGTAAAAACCTTTCTACAATCACTTTCACCTGGTATACTTTCTAGTCTCCTAGAACAAATTGCTCCAAGAACACTTAATGTCTTTTTGTTTTTTCTAACAAGCTATTAATGACAGATGCATAACACTCTCCAAACAATTAATGCAGCCTGGGGCCTAACCAGAAAAATCATTATTTCCAAAAACTCCTATTGACAGAACTGCTGCAGCAACCTTTCAAAGCTGCACCCACATCCGACAACAACAACAATAAAACATCACGCTATTTTTCTTACCTCGTAAAGTTGTCATCTCAGCATAGCTAAACATCTTAGTTGCCACCCAGCCAGTAAACATCCTTATGTGGGGAAGGTTATCAAATAGGTCACTGAGAAGCAGCTCTCACATTATCTAGAGTATTATCTAGAGCCCTCAGATTTCCTGGAGCCCTTTCAATCTGGTTTAAGACATGCTTATGTTACAAAGACACAGCTATTTCTTGGCGATTGCTACTCTCACTGATTTATTGGCTTCTGCTAATGGATAAAGACTAAGTGCTCAATCTAATCTGACCTTTCAGACACGCTAGCTGTCAGAATGCCTTTGCTGGTCTCCCTGTCTATTTTACTGGTGTCCCTCTAGGAAAGTGTAGCGATTTAAGGAGCATACATTCCCTTTGGATTGCTGGCTTTAATTCCGTGTCCTTCAGGACTTCTAGTATTAAATGTGGAATACCGAACTGCTGCTTCTGGGAACAGGACCAAGCACTCTACCATCCTAATCCTCTTCTAGAAGGCATCCTTTCAAAGATATCCCTGCTTTCTTCAAGACTGCTAAAACAAGGAGACTGCACTGTCCTCTTCTGCAGATTCGCTTTTCAAGGTTCTGTAATCAAGTTTTGCAGACATTAGAACTGAGATTATGTAAAATATGGATGTCTTGAAGTATTAAAAAATGAAGTGGTGAGGTACACTATCTCTGAAGATTAGCTTTTCTCATTTAAAAGCAGTGTGTTCCCAGATTCTGGATCCCCTTAAAGTCTTCTCTCTCTCTGCACAGCCAAGTGCTAGCACCTCATCAACAAACAATGGAAAAGAATCAAGTAGCGGGATCCTGCACAATTCACATTTATTTAACCCTTTGTCACTGCTATATTCTTTTCACCAGGCATCCTCTTTCTGTCTAAAACAGATGCTGGGATTGCTGGTGCCAAAGAGCTAATATTATTAATAGTTTCTGTGTTTATTGTCAGTGGGACTCGGTTGCACTCACCTCTCTGTGCCAGTTCGTCAAGGGATTCAAGTTCCCCATCAAGGCTTGGAGCAAATCACAGTGCTGACTATGCACATTGGCCTGGGAGAGGGGGAATGTGCCACATTGGTACACACCCTGAATTTCCAGCAATATGGTAAAGTGAGGTCTATCTTATCTTTTTCAAATAAGTTCCAAGATAGAGGTTACTGAACCACTTCTTCATTAGGGTATTTGGAGCCTTTTTTTGGTACCACAGGTACCTGGTTCACTGCACAGCCCTCCCTCCATCCCCAAGGGTCTCTGAACACCCATATCTGCCTGTCTGTGAGTGCTGCATTAGGACACTGTAGATTATAAAGTGATGCAGTATTGCTGTGTAGAACTTTGATTTGTTAAGCACATTTTTTAAAAAAAATAGAATCATAGAATGGTTAAGTTAGGAGAAAGGAAAATGTAAATAAATGTAGCCGAGAAAAAGAAAAAGGTTCAAGTGAGCACGTATCTTGACAGCTTTGTTTGGACTCTGTGAACTTAGAACCTATATAGTAAGATGAAGGTACTGGGCATAAAACCCAAACGTTGGTAGCTGCACTTCACTCCTGTCCAACAACCCCACGCCAAGCACCAGCCTGGAGAAGCGAAGGCGGTAGGGCTAACTCACCACAATGCCACCCAGCAGGGAAGTGTCCTCTTCCCTTATGTCCCTTAAGAAAGATAGTGGGAAGACACAGTTTTAAGTGTCAGGGGAGCATAGTCTGCGCTTGAGTCATAAGGGGCTAAGACACTCATCATTACTAGCAGTAAGGAAACAGTTTTGTGTTGGAAGCTAGAAATAACAATGAGACTAGAATCCTTTTTACAGGATGAAGTGATGACTGTGCTCAAAAAGTTAAAGGAATGAAAGGAAAAAAAGGTGAGAAATATGTTTTCTTTGGCCTTTCCCTGGAACTGTCCCTTTGTTTTCACTAAGTGGAAACTTCAGGACTTCATCTTAGCCTTTCACCCACTCCTCTGCACTAGGAGAAAGCAGCAGAGGGGCTAAGATCAGAAAAGTACTCATGCTCAAGTGTTTCCAAATGTTTCACAGCCATACATTTATCGGTTCTCACCCTCCACCCTATCACCACTCCCTCCACATAAAATCAGAGATTTAGTTCAGGCGTCTAGGCAAGAAGGAAGCCTCCTTCTCCTTTCATAGAAACCTGTACGTCTGTGTCCCAGTGCAATGTTTATAATGCTTTAGGACTCAGCTACGACAACTTGCCAAAAGGCAACGTCAGAGAGATGCTGAAAGAAGTGCAGTTCAAAGATATCCCGGAGAGTCAGGTCATTCATTGTGGGAACCAGGCAATAGTCCTTTCTGGGTTCATGGATATAGGGAGCTTTAGATAGACTGAAATGAAGGATTAGCAAAACTATTCTCCCACCATACCCCCTGCCTTCGATACAAAAGCAGCAGTTACTTCCCACTCCACTCTGTGTGCAAAACAAAGCTGAAATATGATATTTAAATTATTCCCAAGGATGCATCTGCTGAAAAGGAAGGCACGAGCCAGATCCTTCCTCACGCTTGCTCTTTGTCATAGGCTTGAATTTTGGATCATTATAAGCAGGGAGAGAACACACTAATTCCTAACACTGCTAGAGTTTCAATGAGCACTGCTATCAATCATTTAGGTTCTCACTCTTTTGTATTGTATTTGGATAAGTAGAATTGCCAATAGTACAACAAAATCAGCCAAAGTCAGCCCACAGAAAAAAACCAACACAATGGGACTGAATGTGGTCCATTGTCTGTTTCTGTATGGTACAGAAATAGTAAACCAGCATGAGTGTATGCTAAGAGTTCGTGCTTAGATGGAGCCCCGGTGCAGTGGATGCAGAGCTTATAAATATAGGCTGCAAAACTGCAGTACTGCTTTGCTGAATGGTTGGTTCTGCCACCTGGTCATTTAAACACTCTGGGCCTGAATCCGGCCTCACTGATGCTATTCTGTCTGCTTTATATGGACACTGCGAGGAGATGTTTGCTTATAGATCAATGCAAGCATAAAACAGGCTTCAGAAACTTTCACTCATGTCATTATTTTCAGAAAGACTATAACTATTGCAGACTACTTTACAAACTGCTCTGCATTTTCTTCTGTCAGAATATGCCTGTTGCTGTTACGTGTATTACCAGTAAAGAGAACAACATTGGAAAAGCTATTACATTTTCTGTTCAAGATCCCAAAAAAACCTCAGCAAAAGAGGACATGGGGACTCTATGAAGACACCAGAGCTGTGTGCCCAAACTAGGTACCCAGCATCGCCCACAAATGATGCCCTCCTACATCTAGCAATTTGGATCTCCTTTAATAAAGCCCCAGCTTCTGCATTTCTGCACCTGTAGGAGATTTTTATCTTCTGTTTTCAATATATTTCAGATCCTTAGAACTGGAAAGAAATCTTGAAAACAGGACCCAATAGGTCTCTAAGAAGACCAGAAAATGTTTGCCTTTTTAAATCTTTCTGGCTCTAATGAAGCATAAGGCACAAATATTAATAAAATCCATAATAAAGTAGATGTTCCTTTTGTTTGACATCTGTTTTTTTTGTCCTGTGGGGGTATGTTGGGACATACTTTCAAGTCATACTTTCAAGGTTTTCTCTGTGTCCATGAGGGCTAGTAACATAAGTTTTCTTTTTAAATGAATCATTAAAGACTTCGAGAGCCAGTATGTGAAGAAAAGAAAGACACGGTGAGGCTCACGGTAATAATGCTAACGTTTAAACTGAAGAGGTAATAACGGAAGGCCAGAATGAGTCTCTTATGATCTTGGCAGTACTTGGTTACCTCTTTTGCAGTACTCTTTTCTCAAGACCTGTCTTGCTCTTGTGGTTCCTCTCCGACTACTTGTGTAGCTTTTCACATCTTTTTCACAAGTAGCAGAACCAAATGAACTATTATAGATGAAGGACAGAGAAAAATATATTGAAAGGTTTGACCTAACTCTGAGATCTCACAATGCTACTTTGGCATGGACCTCCCGGTGAAGTTTCTGGGGCCACTTTCCCAGTGGTGGCAGCCATCTCCAGTAAGTGTGCTGTGCCTGGGCAAAGGGCTGCTGCCTGAACGTCTGTTTTCACCAGCAATTACTTACACATCAAGATCATGGAGACTTTTGCTTGTATTACAAATGCTGATGCCTCTTAACTCCTGATATTTCTCTAAGTGTAGGATGTGTATATATATTTTCTTTTTAATTAACAGTAGTAAATTGCAGTGGCAGGGAAAGGGAAGTGTAAATGATAGTAGCTACTGTCAAGGTCTTTGTCACACTCCTGGACTCCTGTCTGCTCTCTGCATCAGCATGAAAGGTAGATTGCATTGAAGTTGCATGCTTGATTTTTGATGTTACTGTTGCCTACCCAATTTAAGGAGCTTTCCACCCACAGGAGATGACAGAATGGAAAAGATGGCGACTTTGCTTTAATATGTGCTCTTTTAAAGAAAGAGAGAGAGAGAGAAAGAAAAAAGCTGGTAAGTAATCGTTTCCCTGGCAGAGGGATGGCTGGAGCTCTGCAGCTGAGAACAGCCTCCCCCTTTGGGCAGGGAGGGACGCAATCTGCCTGACACGCTGGCACTGGCAGGCTGAGGGACCCTTATCCAACCTCCCTTGGCTGGAGAGGAATTGACTGGGAGAATCATCAGACCTTTGGGGATGGGTGGGAGGGAGGGAGGGGGGGAGGGAGGGAGGAACAGTCTGCTAGCGAATGTGTAGTAAAAAGCTTACACTTTTCAGCTTTGGAAATGTCTTGAAAAGCTGAGTCCTGTGTGGGGATTTTGCATAGTAATTCACCGAGTTCAAAAAGCTTTCTTTGGGACATAAATTCACATTTTTTAAATGAATGTATGTGTTATTACTCGTGTGGAGAGTTTGGAAGATAACTAATGTAGATCTAACAAATATCTTGGTATTTTATTGAAGAAATTATTTGAAAGTCAGCTTCTTCAGCTGGTTCTTAGTCTCATTGAAGCTATTGGCAAAACTTTTTTTTTGTTTCAGTGTATGTAAGACTTCTCTGTTACACTCTACATAATTTTTTTGTGGCACAAGTTGCCATGATGAAATTTACAAGACTATCCACTTTTGTGAGAGCTGAACACTGACATCTGCATTTTAAAAGGTGATGCACCTATAAAGAACACTTTGTGGTGAATAAATTAATTTTTATTTGGCAGCTTGATTTAGCAGAATTGTCACTTTTTTTTTTTCTTCCCCAAACCATTATCTTTCTGGTCTTCTGTTCAGATGTGCTCTGTGAAACACAAAGTAGAACAGAACACAGGATTTTCTGGGCTATGTCACTGGTCAAGAAAACTGTTTATCAGTTCTGACATAGGGGCATAGATATTTTCTTATATTTTTTCTTCTTGTCCGAGACAGATTTCCCTGAACCCCCTCTGCTTTTCTTCTCCATTCATGTCTGCCCTTCCTCTCTAGCTGGAATCAGGATGTGGATTTCTTCCAAGTGCCTTTAAAGTGCTTTTGGTTTGTTCTTGTTCTTAAAAGGCTGATTAGTCTGAAAGTTAGAAAAGACAAAAAAACCAGGAATTAAACCATGTTATCCTAAGCAGACTGAAGCTAAATTATTGGTTTAAATTTTGGAAAATGGAAGACTTGTTCTGGAAAATTTATTAGATAGTGACTTTGATAAATGCTGACAGATTTGGGAACAAAATAAAAATGCATTTTAAAGAGTCAAAGCTCCTCTAAAGAATTCCTTTTGAACTGTGACTGAGTTTGCCACATCTGACCTCTTCCTCTCAAATCAAATCATACTTCAGACCTACTCTTTCACTTCTCTAAAGCCCAAGTCAAGAACTGGCACATGTGGTGCTTCTTGTAGCATCAGGACCAATGTATGAATGTTGCAACGATGCCAGTACAACCCTTCATCTCTTCGTCACCAATACTGATTTAACACCATTTCTCTAACCTAACTGTACCCACAGTTTTGCCTTGAACTGTTTAATTGTACACGTCATTTTTTGTTTCCGTCTTGCCTGTCAAAAGCTTGGTGAAGGTTTTGAAATTTTATGAGAAACTTGTGAAAAAAATAGGTATAAAATAGTGTAAGATTTAAGTTAAAACTATTTTTGAGGCTGTAGCAAATTTATGTTTCAGAGAGGCTTCTTCTCTCTAGGCTTTCCCAGAGCTAGGTCCATGTCCAGGTCCAATGCATCTGAAATTGGATACTTTTAATTTCAGGACATCCCATCAGGACACTAAATACTTTGGGATGTGCAAACTTCACATGTTCTGATGACTTTGCAGCACTACTTTTCTGCTTGCATTGGAGTCCATACTGAAAGAACTTACTGTCTTAGAGCTTAAGATGTACAAGCTTGTGAGTAGTCTCACTGTCTGAGGTCTTTCAAAACACTGAATTGAAGGGTATTCTTGAGATGTTTGATGATTCTTTAAATTCTTGGGGTTTTTTAAAATTTCACTGAAAATTGATTTATTATATTGCTAAATAACTCCTGAAAATTAATTTACTTACATCTACTGAGCCATAACCCTAAGCCTGCATTTACCTAATTTGATGTTCACACAGTCACTTCTACTTCCACATGAACAAACTTAATGCAGTTGAAATCACTGTGGCTAGAGAACTGAATTTAAATCAGACATCTGCTTAGTGACTGTCCTTAAGCAAGGTATCTAGGGTAAAGAAGAAGAAAGCAAAATCTTCTGCCTCCTTTTGCAAGGGGACTCTCTCTGACATGTCAGTGGGATTGGTACTTAAGTGTCCACGATGACAGTCAGGTGCTGTAGAGCACATTGCCCTGTGCCAGCAGTGCTTTCCTCCCTCTCTACAGCCTTGCTTTTGTGATAGCCAAGGCAGGCTATCACTGTGCAGCATACTTTATCTCGCTGTATCAGGGCCAGCTCCATAGTGCTCTCTGACCTTTTCCAGTCCTGATGTTTCTGAGCTAACAGCAGCTCACAACTACTCTGTGCCAAGCTGTTGGGTTTTTTTTTTCTTGTTTTGTGATGATGGACAAAACATGATGTAGCTCAGCCTTGTGCTGTGGTCCTCTGATCTGCACAGTAAATGACACTGAACTTGTCAGAGGTCTAAGAGCGTTGAATTGATTTGTAAATAATGGTAACAGTTATTAATAGCAACTTCTTCTTTTCTACAGTTCTGACTTTTTTTTCCCATTTTTTCTTTGCTCAAAGCCAGAAACTAGTAAACAAGTAACACTGCAGGTTTCAGCAGCATCCCTTTCATCAAATTAAATTCCAGTGCTGGAATTTAACTATAAGAGCTTGGTTGTCACATGAAATTTTTCAGTTTAAGGCATCTACTGAAATCCTTTAAACAGAACCTGTCTTAAGATGAGACTTTTCTGCACTTGCCCTGTCCTCTATCAGTAGCCCAACTGCAGAGCATGAGCAGCAGTTTAGTCTCCTGCGGGCAGTTATTACTGTTGCTCCATATCTTACTGCACATGCTGGCCTCAGCCCATAGCCACTGTGTGCCCCATCCTGCTGTTGAGAAGTTAAAACTTGTGAGGTGGGACAGGAGTGCTAGGTTAGGTGTCAGTGGATCGTGGTCATGGGTAGTGAGGAGCACACTCGCAGAAGGACACCAGTGCCACTTTCAGAACAGCTCCGTCATACAGCAGGAATCTCTGCCCTGGGTGTCAGACAACGCTGATTAGGAAAAGGTTAAATGTCAACATTGTTCTGAACTGGTAATTGGAAATTTTCCAAGAGCATTTTAGACATGAGACTTTGGAGGTTTTCTCCTTGCAGGCTGCTTTCCCTGCTCCCAGGCTACTTTCCCTCCTCCTCCTCCTCCTCCTCCTCCTCCTCCTTCCCCCACTAACCGCTGTAACTCATTCTGTCAAGTACTGAGTGCCGTCCCTTCAGACCTTCAGATAAATCCTTTACAGCAACAATTTTAAAAGCTGCCGTAGCGTCTCTTTTTGTCTGTCTATCTGTCTTTCTGTCTTGCCTTTCTCCTTCCTAATTTATATTGTGGCAAGGGGAAGGTGGCCCAGCATGGAAGATGGCGCAGAGCAGAAGGGTGAAAGCTGTGTTTTCACACACATGGCTTTCCAGTTTTGCAGAGGTTGTTAGTGCTCTGCTTAGTGACTGCAAGTTGATTACAAACACTGTGTAGCAAGGCTGCTTTGCCAAAACACTTGGAGACCTGCTTTTTTGCTCCCCTTGTCTGATACATTTTAAAATATATTATTACCAAAAAGATTTAAAGAAAAATTTATTGCTTGCAAAGAGGGACACAAATCCCTAGGGCAGAATAAATAAAATAAAAACATGAGAAGTGCATTTACAGTCCTCCTGAAAATAAGAGTGCTGTCTTAAAAAGGTTTCCTTAAAATGAAAAATGGATGACTGAGCTGGCAACTGCTACTAATCTAAAAGTTAGTGCTTTCGATAGTAATGGCTGTGCTGCTAACTCTTTGTTAGCAAGGATATTTAGCTGTAGGATAAGAGGGCTTTATAGAACATTTGCTCCCCTGTGGTTTAGAAATTAGCCTGTATGTGGAATAAGTGAGCAAAGATGGAATGTATTTTCCATTGCCCTAGTTATTCCTGTGCATGTGTGTGTTTTGGTGTGCTTTCGCATGTGTGTGTGTGCAGGCACTAATAGCTTTGTGGTGATGATGGAGATGATCAAGATGATACAGAATGGAAATATTGTGTGATTTTCTGGAGTCAGCCTTTTAGGACTCCCTTTAGATGGGAAAGGCAATGATTTCTGGAAAGCAGGTTTGCCAGCAGGCTTCAGTTAACATCGTCAGATGGTATTTACTGCAGAAACATACAGTCCTGTGATGTGTTTGAATCTGGAAATAATTTTTGCCACAAGGGAGAAAACACCTTGTCGTAAAATGTATTGTATTTTAGTTGTTTATTCAGTGTTATGTCACTCTAATAAATTGCGGATTTAGCTTTGCTTGCATTTATGTTAGTGGAAGATTTTCTCTTGAATTCAATCTAGTAAGATCAACTGTCTCTAGCTCTGATGCCCACTGCAAGACTTGACTTACCGAAGCTTGTACCAGCATTTCTGAGAGTCAGAAGCTGCAGCTGTTCCTCAAGCCATCAGCAGCAATCTGAGTCCCTGCAGCAAACCTGTAAAGCTCTTTCTCCTACATTATTTGCTGCATTTTCAGCCTTTGTTTCAAATTTGCCTGGAAACGGTATCAATCACTCTCCAGTGGTCTCTAGGCAGCAGGAGCAAAGACATGAAGGGAGTTTTACACTAGAGTTTTCTTCCAAATCTTGCAGAGGTGCAATGCATGCCAGTGGGGGGAAGAGCCAAGAGAGCTACATGGGCAGGACTTTCAGTTCAGCTGCCAGATGTGTTTTTTAATAGTGGCTGTCAATGGCAAAATGACGTGCTCAAGCTGATGAGAATCTTGCTTTACTCTAGCAATTGGGACAGATTTCTACTAACTGTGCTCTGCTGAAGGGAGAGAAGTATCATTTTTTCCATATTGTTTGTTGAGCTGTCCTCTCTGCAAGTGAAGTCAAGTCCTGCTCCATTGCCACTGTACACTTGCCTCGCTTTTTGTCAGTTGGTCACACAGTGCTGAACCGATGAATGGCTTGTGCCTCGGGGCCATTTCTTAATACTATTAATAATAATCTTTCAAGCAAAATTAAATTTTTTAAAATTGAGAGTGCTGACAGCAATTAAACAAACCTCTCATTAGGAAACACAGTGGTGTAAAGGCTTGAGAACAACCGAAGGAACTCTTAATATACTGAAGTGTATGTACAGTATCACGCCAGGACCATTTGCTGATTTCAATTATTTTTGTCTCAGAGTAATACTGGACATCCTTGGCAGAGTGACAGTGCAAGCCTTATGGAAAGACCCATTGAAACCCTTCCCAGCACTGCGGCCATGAGAACACCCTAAGTATTTTAAGTTAGCTACGTAGGTCCTATTCTTAACTTTGCATCTCATCAGATACTTTTCTTATTAGAACTTGAGATCCTTCCCTCTAAGGTAATGATGATGTATGTTAAACCTCCAAGATCAAGTCCTAGCTTGTGCGTTTTTAATGTGTTATGACTGTGATCTGTGCAATAGCTGTGCTCCAGCGTTGCTGGGCCATGTGACATAATGGCGTTTTTAATTTCCTCCTTCCAGTCCCATTGCCTGTTCGCATATAGGAAATTACTTTGTTTTTCATGTTAATTGATAGCACGACCTGTTTCAGCAATTCACCAGCTCAAAGGTATGTCTGAGATCTCCAAATGAGTCACTGACATAAATGCAGATGAGCTAAAGCCACTTGTGTTACAGAAGGGCTGAAAGCCAAAGCAGAGTATCTTGATATCTGAGATAGCCTTTTAGCCTGTAGGACCATGAGCTTGTGGCCCACTTTGTTAATGACCGCATTGAAGTCTAGTGGTAAATGGTAGGTTGTAAGAGGCAGCCTGCAGAAACAGTCATGTTAAATTCATGGCCTCTAGCTCAATTGCAATTGATCAATTGCAAGCTAGTAGACGTTTATTTAAAATTTATACCACATGAATGTCTGAGGTAATAGTTGAATACTGTAAAGGGTTTATTTAAAAGAATATTTGACCAGTAGGGTCTTTGGAGATCAAATATTTCATTTTCAAGGGTGTCCTGAGTATTTGAAGAGGAGGAAGGAGAAGTAAAGAGGGATTTGGATAATGCAAAATACCACAGAAAGCAAGATTTTTCCAAGGAAAACACCAGGAAGCTTGGTATGAGCATTTAATGTATGCTGGAGTTTTTAAAAGGAAACATTAATGGTGAAACATGCCCTCAAAGGACAAGCCAGCAATAAATTTTGTGTCACAAAATTACCTGTCAGTGAGATTATGTTTAAATAACGTAGAATTGTTCCTGCTTCTTGAGGGGTTAGAAGAAACTTCACGGGAGAGTGTTCAGAGTATTCAGAATTATGTGCACAAATCCCATTAACAATAATGGGATTTGTGTGTTCAACCTGTTGAAATGGCATTGAAAAATGCGGCTGTTGGTTGTATTTCCCCAAAGCATAGACGTAGCAAGGGAGCAATGAAATCTAAAATATTTTCTCTCAAGTTTTGGTGATTTTTTTTTTTTTAATTTTATTAACCTCCAAACACAGAGTATCTCACTAGCACCCTGAGTGTACTACATCATGATTAAAACCTAGGGGCAATTCTCCTTTTCCCTTGGTCTGAGGTGGGGCAAGAAGTAACAGCAACAACAGAAAATCACACCGAATGGATTTGACATGTCACTGTTCCCATTATCTGTGACAATGGGGAGCATTACTGCATAAACATTCTGCAGGGCAGTGAGCATTTTGAAAGGGGTTTGGCATGTTTTTTTTTCCCCCCTAATATCCTTGCTTAAAAAATCGAGATCTGTGTTTTGAGGTATTGTAGATGAGACTAAATCCTTGTAAATTAGAGTCGTGTATGGCAGAGAATGCTCTAAAGGTGGAAAGCAGATGAAGAAAGGCCAAAAATATACAATTAAGACTTAAATATGACTGAACATGTTGCCATGGGATTTGATCTTATCCTATTTACAAGAGAAAACTTATGACTCATGGGTGCTAAATGATTGAGCCATTACTCATTTATGAAGTAAAAAAAATGGATACCTTTTATGGGATTTTTATAAGTAATGATTACTTCCCCATATTTCTGAATTCTGAGCAAAAACACGCTGTAGTCATAAAGCTCTCTGCATACTCAGCTCCTGTGCAGGCTTTTTGAGAAGTATTTAGTGTTAACTGATTGTTCCTCTCTTCAGAGTTTTCTTCTGCGTGGTGTTCTGCACATTGCCCATGCTGAGTTGTAACCCTTATTTCACTAAATCACAGAGGGAAAGCAGGATAGGTTTTGCCAAAATCTAGATAGATGACACCTAAAGACCCTGTAGTGAACTTCAGGATGTTCATGTAAAAGATTTTCTTTATTTTCTTCCCATCTGAGCCTAGGAGGCCCTTGCAGGGTTTCAGCACTGCTGATTGCCAGTGATTTGTTGTGGTGGTCATGATGCTGCTTACCATGTCCTTTTCCCTAGTGAAGACTTTTCAACTGTGCCTGAGGAGTGTAAAAGATGTTATCCTGCCCCTGCATCCTTTTGGGATGCTCCTGACTCGTGGGTTATCACCCTTTGGCTATCTGGTCCAGCTTTAGTGCTGCTTTCTTCTGTTGGTCAGTGTTAGGTACAGTTAATGCATTCTTTTATCACTACCACTGCCTTCACTTACAGCATTATTAAAGGGTAAACTGTTTTTGAACTCTGGCATTTTGCCCTAGGAGGGATCCATGCTTTTATCATGGTGTATGTAAATTGTTAACCTTTTGTGCTGCTAACCTTCCTGCAAGGTTTGAAGAAGTGCATGTAACCATTAATAGGAAAGAGATATCTGAATATCAGATTAGAATCTGATTCAGAGCTCAAATAATGTAGACAGTCTGAAAAAAAATAGTCTTTTATAAAGTTTTGCTGTCTGACAGCTGGGCAGACATATTAGGAAGATGGATTTGTGTGTGTGTGTGGAGCAATTGTATTTTTTAATTTTATTGTTGATGCAGAGCCTCTGTGATAGTATTTCTCCTTGGGTGGGTAGTAAGTTTATGATGGCCCACAACTGGCTTCTGTCTGAATTAAAGATCAAGAGTGTTCAAGATCCTGGAGGTCAAGGCAAATTATAAACTTTGCATTTGAAGTTACGCATGTTTTCCTGGGAGAGTGTTTGTGAAGATGAGAAGATGTAGGAGTAGTGAATGCTACATTCAAATCTTGAGTTACAGTCTACCTATAATATCTTTCCAGTTGTATTTGTGTATCCATTTTCTTCATATCCATGAAAGTATCTCTCTCTGAAAATCAGACAGACATTCTACAAAGAATTCATGGATGTGAATTCTTGAAGCAGCTGGCCGTAGTATGGAGATAGCATTTCCAAGGCTTTACTTTATCCTCTGGAGAGATGAAACAATTGGAAGAAATGAAAAAAAATCAGTATGCTCATACAACAAAGACATCCCATGGATATAGACAAGAGAAGAACCTTGATCACATTAATTCCCACCACCTGCCTAGTTACACAGAAATGCACAGGGTGCATTTTTAGGTAAATTGACACTGGATGCCAGAATAAAGCAGCCTCTACTATATAATTCTGTTTCTGTGCCAAACTTTATAAGTATTTGTAGGAGATTATGGCTTTTAATGTACCGGGCCATAAAGCCTAGTATTTGACTTGGTATGATTCTAGCTGGTCTATGACATCCTAAGTGTTAGAATAACATTCACACATTTTAGTAGTTGCTCCAACTCCTACAACCAGTCAAGGAGAGCTACATGCTGCCCTTGATGCTGTCCCAGCTACAAATGAGAATTAGACATTTATATTTTCCCTTCTTTTCTGTATATATCTCTGTATCAATGAATTGCAAGCTGTAGACAATCCTGTGGAAAATGGAAATTACTACTTATGGGAAATGACATACAAAATACAATACATTTGTAGAGAAAAAGAGAGAGAATGCTTGTAGTCCATCTTGAATAGAAGACATACAAAGCATTCACACAGACTTTGCTGCAATTTTTTACTCTCAGAGGCCTGTCATCATTGCATTCTCTTCCATGGAACATATCTATTACCAGCTTTATGGTTTTTACTGTGCTAGATCAGAAAATGGCCACTACTCAACTGGAGCTTATCCACTCTTAACACTTGCAGTACTTATATGGTATATCATCCTTACACGTTGATGCTGATAGTTCCCTGTTGGAGGTGTCATCCTGCTTTGTCACCATGGCAGATCTGACCCTTTTATCTCATGTGCGTCAGAGTGGTACACATTGCCTTTCTGAACACAGGAGTCTAGGGGAGCTGCGGAGTCTGGGTTAGCAGTTTGATGACAAGAGTATGATGGGTTTTAGGAAACAATATGGGGTTCCTTTGCAATGTGGGAGCTAACAGGGCCCAGCCTTTGCATGGAGGAGCTTCACATTGTGGTAGCTGTGGGATGTCCCTGTTAGGGTGACTTGGAGACAACATCCAAAATCCATTTGAGCTGAGGGAGTTTTATCAGGACAGAAAACACTGAGGAAGCCCCTTGTTTGTTGTTGACAGAACGTCACTATGTATGTGGCATTTGTAGATCAGAGATGCTAAGAAATTGTTCCTTAGTAAATGCTTTTTACTTCTAGTATTCTTTTACTGGTACTACCCAGTGCTCAAAGAGCCTTTTTGTAAGTAAAAGCAGCATTAAAACTTCATATGTGCTTTAACTTGTGGATATGGAGAGAATTTTGGATAGCTGCATTGTTCCCGTGAGCAAAGCCAATCAACTATTATCTAAACCTTTCTGCTTTGGCATAATACAGGGAAATCAGCCAACCTGCTGGACCTATCTGGCCTGTATTGGGTGTCAGATATGAACAAAATTTTAATGCCAGCTACCAGAGTCGTATTTCATGTCTCTGCTCAATGAATTAGATCAAGAAAGCTTGGGGTTTTCTTAATCATTCTGCTCTGTGCAAGTGAACTAACGTTAATTGCATTCTGAATGGCTGTTGGGCATTGCAGCTGTAACAACAAAAAGTAAGATTTTCTTTTTAACATTATGCTTCAAAAGTTAAATTAAAAATTCTCTTGCAAAAATAAGTCTATAATAAATAGAGTATATGTCAATAAATGTACCAAAGAAAGGCAATCTGCACCTGATATAATAAAGTATTTCTCACGAAAACTATTCAAAGAAGTGTAGCATTTCATCATGACTGTTGACTTCTATATAGAATTTTAGAATTCACCTATGGGATGAGGTTTTTGCTATATTAATGTCCCATTTACACCATTTTGGCTTCATAAAAGGTACTTAAAATATACAAAAATTTGGTCTACAGAACATTTTGTGTTCTGAGAAGAATTCTTCATTACATTTTACAGGTCGCCGTAGTTTTCGGGTCCCTTCATGTAGAACTTAGAAGTTTTAGTAATTTTTGGTGTAAATATGGTAGGCACCTGTTGCTTTAATTTACAATGAAGCATTCAACACTTCCTGTTGCATAATTACACTTAAGTTTATGCTTAATTTATGCTTACATCAAGACTGTAAGATGCTGAATTATCCTGCAAACACTTGGCAGCATTCAAACTATATTAAAGCAAAATTCTGCTGGCCTGTCTGACAGTGGTGATTCTTCTGGCAAACTTCTTTTGGGTTGTAAATAGTTAACATGCAGTAAGATCACTGCCTGATTGATAATTGCACTTGAGAGGAAGGTATCTTAAAACACCAAGATGATGTTTTAAGCTGGCTTTTGTTTTCTCTCTCTCATTTGGTCTTCCCTCGATGTTTTCTAAATACTTGTACATAGCTACAAACAATAGGCTATGTTGCATGAAGTTTCCAATACCCTTACTTATTGAGAAATTATATTTTTCTAATAAGTGAAGACATCATTATATTATTTTTAAGATAGTAATATATTAACTACTGTGCCACAGTCTGCAGTGAACATCTGCAGATATTCATGTTCTGTGATCTGAAAAATATCTTTGTGGAGTTAATGAGGTTGTTTGGATTTTGAAAGCATGCAAGGTACTGCAAACTGAACCTGAATTGATCTAACACCTTTTAGTCAAGAGACACAACATAGTCACATGGAATAATCATGCTTTTCTGGTAATGATCAAGTGTACTATGGTGTCTCCTACAACAGTATTAAATACCTTATTATGATAAACAGTATTAAACAGTATTAAATACCTTATTATGATAAACAAAGATACAGGTTTGTTTTGTTGTAGAAACAGGACATGCCTTGATAACAAAAATGACTTCTCAAGTGTTGCAAGATTTGGTTTCCATTTATTAACCTAACAAAACTGAACAACTATTGCCTCTGAATACTGGTATTGCTTGTGTAAATGGTAAAAATGAAAATAAATTCTTGTTGCTTCTAACAGAATGATTGCCATAGGAAAGGTATAAAAATGTGTGAGGTTCTGTAAGCATAAGCGAGGTTATGCATATTCTGCTAACTTCTTCACGAGCTTGAAATCCTGTTTACATGCATTACTGTTCATTTTAAGCAGGGATTATTTAAGACAAGAGAGGGAAATATTTCACAGCCTAACAGGCAAGAAATAAAGTAAAAGATGATGAGGAGCCATAGGCTGGAGTAAAAATTGGAGAGATTGCCCACCCTGTGTCTCCCACAGCTCCTGCTCATTCATACACCTCTGTGCTTGTCATGTCACAACTGCTGCCAGAGCATTGCTTCTGTTTATCACTGTATCATCAGGTCTAACTGAATGTAAATAACTTTTGAACTATTATTCTTATTTATCATTATTGTTATTGTTACTGCATTTTCATCACAGAAGAGCAAGACATTGCTCAGAGGTGCTGGTGTTCCTCCTCTCCTCCCTCTCCTCCATGTCCCCACATTATTACATTGAGAAAACTTGTCTCTTCTGTCTACAGAGATAGCCTGTAGTTCAGGGTAAGGTTTACTTCATAGCCTAAAAATGGCTCTTACTCCTTGATCTGACTCACTGTGTTACAACAGTACAGTCACTTATAGATCACTTTATTTTTAGAATCTAAAAAAACAGATTCTATGGGAAGCCTTGTTTCTGATCAAGAGATGGCTCCAAACCAAAATGGAGGGAATATCCTTTCAACTTGACCCTTAATATAAGGACTCTCTGACAGTTGTTTCATCTCTTTTGAATGTCTCTTGCACCGTTCTGCAAACATTTTCTGATCAGCTTGAGGAAAAATGGGCAAATGTAGACACTCCCATGTCCTCTGAGGCATGTGAGCTTTTATTTACTGCTTTTCTTCCTAGATAAAAGGTATTTTCTTTGGGGGTGGAAGGTTTTGCTCCTATCTGCTCTCTGAATTCTCATTTTCTTAAAAGGGAGGTGGTGGGGGGGAAGAATTTGAATCAAACCCCACATTGTCAGAGCAGTTTTGAAGATGATTTTCTGTTTTTCCATTCAGAAGTGGAGGGATTGGAGGGACTCACTCAGTCCTGCCTGACAGAAAGGGTTAATTAATGCTTCTTTGTACATTTCAAAAGACAGTAAATACTGCAAAGAGTTTGTACTGATGTATCGTCATTACTGCCTGGCATATTCCCCATATTTTTTTCTCTTTTTTTGCTTTAATTTTTATCCTTTGCATTTTTAAAGAAGTGATTGAGATGTTAGCAATCATAGTAAAGTAACAGTTTTATGTGCTTACTGTCAAAAAGGAGGGATCTACCTACTGCAAACCTCTGACATTCAGCCAAGCCCTGTCCAGATGCTGACAGGTGACTGGATGTTTCTGTCTGCTGGATCACATACAGACAATTAAACTATCATGCTGTGCAGAATATCCACTGGGGAGAAAAAACATATGCATATCTAATAAAAAACCCCTAACCCAGAGTACAGCCCTGTGATGCTCACTCCATTTCAGCTGCGGGTGTTGTGCTGTTGAAGGGTGTGAGAAATTCTGTTACAGTATTTGGTAGTACTGTTCTTCTGGAAGGGCACCTGCCTGCTGCAAAGTGAAGGAGTTCTCCTAAGCTGTATTACTTCCAATAAGAGTTACTACAAAAGCAGAACTAAAAGATAACTTCTTGTATCCTGTGGCATATCTAATTATTATTCTCATAAGTCAATGTCAGATGTAAAAGTTATTCTTGATATGCTAAGAGGATAATGGCAAGACAATCTAATTTTACCTCTTCTTGTGAAACCTGTTGCTTCAGCCTTGACCTGTGAACACTTTTTTTAATACTAGGGAGACACTGGAGGATCAACAGCCTGAGCTTGCTGTAAACAGATATGTATTTTTTATATAGATATTTCTATATAAACAGGTAAATATTTTTTAAAGGAACAAAACCAGTCGGCAACCTCTTTTTGTTTATTTTTTTAAGAAATAAATAGAAGGGGAAGGAAAAGAAGAAAACAAAACCAGCCACACCTTTTCCTCATGAACAGAAGTGCAGAGACATTTTTGTTTGATAAATATGACTTTAGAAAAGAAAGGCGACAAAATGCTTACAAAAAGTTTGCTTAAGGACTTTTTTTTTTAAGCACATGAGGGAGACCACATATGGATTTGCATTCTTGAATACTAGCCTTTAACATCCCTCTGGATCTCATAGAAACTATTTCCTTCTAGTTGTCCTGCTATTAGGCAACCAATGGTTTGGATTGAGAAGCAAGCTGAGGGCTGCCACACGCTGAGAAAGCGGGTCACTGAGGTTAGAATGAAGCACTTGAGCATCACGCAACACGTGCTTTGCAGATAACCCGGGAGGAATTTTGGATGAGTTAGGGTTGTCCTTAGGCTATCCCTATAGCTTACTCCCTATGCTCTTTTCAGCTAATTGTAAGAGATAATGCTCTCCGCAGGCTTTTAGTCTTTTTGTGTATCCCCACAAGAGAATCTAATTAATGCCTATTATAGCATTACCTCTGTGAGAAGTCATTTAAATGAGGCTATCAATCTGCTGTCCAGCTGTTACTGATCCAAGCTGAATTTGAATTGACAGCAGAGCCTGAGAGAAGCTGTTTATCTCTTTACCAGTTTCTGATTCTTCACTTTAAAAGTGTGTGTGGTGATACATAGGGTTCCCAAATGTATATTTGGGGGCTTCCAAAAGAGGTGAACAGCTGCAGCTTTCACTGAGTTATGCTGAGACTGCAGATGATGCCTCTGCAGATCAGGCTCACTGGAATTCCTGAAACAGGATTTCAGATGTACGCTCTCTGGGCAGCTACATCTAGGGATCCTTGTTGATCATCATTGCCTCTCACACACATTAGCAGGCCTACCACAGCCACCTCCATCCCTCCACACAATTAAAAATGGGAACTGATATTTCTCAGCAAGAAATATAGCTTACTTTTCAGATGACTAAAGCTTCCTTGCTGCAATGGTTGTCACTCAGAGAGTAGTATGACCACCGTCCTTTCTGTCCACACTTTATTAAGACCTACTGCTATGCTACATTAATTTTTGAGTTAGAAGGAAAATCACAGAGGTTTAAGAAGGTCAGGGCTATAAGACGGTAACTGTCATAAATTTAACCCTAAACACAGGCAATGAAAGGAGATCCACTAGGATGTGAGAAATGACTGAGCAAGGGAAACCCCTCTGAAACAGGTTAATGTATTTACAAAGTTGCCTGTATTTTAGGCTCTAGGCAGTGGTAGATGAAAATGGAGGACAGGAAAGGGTTGGAAACTCATGAATTCTTTAAAGATTTTATTCTTTCATATACTATGGTACTTTTTCAGTGGTCAAAATTCAGTTTGTGCTAATGCTTCAATCATATGGCATTTATCCTTGTCTTTATCCATCTGATATCCATCTGATATATTTGTGACCCTTTTCTGTATGTGACATACTCTTGGAGTGTCTCTAATAAGCTTTGGGACTAGCTTAGGAAAAAAATCCTTCAAACTATGGACAGCTTTTGAGGAGGTGGTGGTGGTGGTTGAGTCTTGTTACTCTGGCTGTGATCTAAAGCCAGTTGAAGTGAATGAGAGTATTCCCACTTACTTCAATGGGCTTTAGATCTGTATCCCTCTCTGTAAGTGGAGCTACATCTAAAACATTGAGTATTTGGAAGAAAAGAGCAACACAGCTTACATTTCCTGGCTCTGGAGTTTCCTTTATATTGTCCTCAGGTCAAAACTTGTCTTAAAATTCTGTCTCTGCAACATTTACTCCTGCGAAAGGAGATAAAGGTCTTTGTTCCTCTAGAAGTCCCTAGATGACTAGATTGAACAAATACAGTGGTAAATGTCTTACTGTTTTCCATCACCTACTAAAGTGCAGAACCTTCTCCCTCCCCCAGCGTTTCCATTTCCTTTACTTCCTGTTCTTTGCAGATTGGGTAACAAATGCCGAATATTTCCTGAAGTTGACTAATGACAGGACATTGATGTCTGCAGCTGAGCAGTCTGGATATTGCTGGTTGAATTCTTGACTGAAAGGAGGTGCTACAGCTGTGTTTATGGAGGCCCTCCCCACCAGCAGGCTTCTGTCTTTTTAATATCTTTAGGGTATTCTATCAGCCTAGTATAAGCACTCTGCAGCAAGCATACTTCAAATAACTTTTAGTTTGTTGCAGTATTATTATTGCCTTAAGAAAAAGATTATTATTATAGGCCAAACTGAGATACAGTACTGAGATTATACATCCTTTTTTCACACGTTCTGCTCAACAAAGAGTGTTAATGGTTGGAAAAATCCACTATTTGAAATGAAAAGCCATATTGGAGTTTCATGGCCAGGTTTTGGTAGCTGAGGGGCTACAGGGATGGCTTCTGTGAGAAGTTGCCAGAAGCTTCCTCTATGTCCAATAGAGGCAATGTCAGCCAGCTCCAAGATGGGCCTACTGATGGCCAAGGATGAGCCAGTCCGTGCTGGTGGTAGTGCCTCTGTGATAACATATTTAAGAAAGGGAAAAAAAATCAACCTGGGCAAGAGCAATTGCAGATGGATTAAGGAGTGAGTATTTGTGAGATCAATACCTCTGCAGACAGCAAGTTTTGTGAAGAAGGAGAGGGAGAAGATGCTTCAGGCCCAGAGCAGAGGTTCCCTGCAGCCCTAGGAGGACCCTATGCTGGAGCGGATGGATACTTGAAGGAGGTATGACACTGTAGGAAGCTTGCACTGTATCAGGCTCCTGACAGGACCTGTGAACCTATGGAAAGAGGAGCCCATGCTGGAGCAGGTTTGCTGTCAGGATTTGTGACCCTGTGGGGGACCCACGCTGGGGTAGTCTGCACCTGATGGTCTGCACCTCTTGGAAGAGGCTCACACTGGAGCAGTTTGTGAAGGACTGTAGCCCATGGAAAGGACTCATATTGGAGCAATTAGTGGAGGACTGTCTCCTATTCCCCACGCTGGAGCAGGGGAAGAGTGTGAGAAGTCCTCCAACTGACCACAACCCCCATTCCCCATCCCTCTGTGCCACTGGCAGGAAGGAGGTAGAGAAAATAGAGAGGGGAAATTGAAGGAAGAAAGGAGGGGTGGGGAGCAGGTGTTTTTAAGATTTGGATTTATTTCTCATTATCCTATTCTGATTTGATTGGTAATAAACTAATTTCCTGCAGTCTTTTTTTTTTGCCCATGATGGTAACTGAAAAAATTATTTCTCTTTGTCCTTATCTCAACCCACAAGCTTTTTGCTATATTTTCTCTCCCCTGTCCAGTTGAGGAAAGGGAGTGAAAGAGCAGCTTTTGGTGAGTACCTGGCATTCAGCCAGGGCCAACCCACCACAATAGCCTTTAAAATTAAGAGGCAAAGAGGATAAGATCTTTCACAGGTGGAAATTAGTTTGGGTTTAGTTTAGACAAAGTTAGGTTATGCACCCCTGAAATTAACAATGTTTAGAACTGGATTTCTCAGTTCTCCCAGCTATCTTTTATGCTGAGAGCATTACTGCCAAGAGAAAAAGGAATTTAATGAATTTTATTTTATAGCTTAGGCTTTTCCTCTGAAACGGCTAGACTGTCTCTTCTCTTGGCTGGGGGATTTATTTCTCATTATGTCATTAAAACTTCAATTGCTTCATTTCTTTTGTAATGACTGAGATGCATAAATCTATGTTTCTGTATGTATCAAGTTATAATGATGTTCTGTGACAAAAAAGTATCATATCCGTGTATCCCTTGGCCTGATTAGTAATGGTATTGATGTGAATCAGAGACAGGCCAGTAACAAAACAGACAGATTCTCTCCTTAGCTGACATGTGGTGGCCATTGATCCTAGTGTCCTAAAGTGCTACCACACATGCCTATTTTGGAGCTAGAATCCCCTCTTCAAAGTTGGACAAAGATCAGCAACAAAGAGCGGGCAACAGGAAAATTTGAGCTTTTAAACAAGGAAGGTAGAAAGATGGCATAGAAATGAGTTGTGTAGCCATATGATGGTTAAGAGGAATAAGGAATCGGTCCTGTGTGGCAACAATACTCATGGATCTTCAACCTCTAATCAGGTTGTTCCTTTGTGTATGAGTCTAATGGATACATAAATACCTCCTGGGAAATATACCTGTAAAAAAGCCTCTTAAAAATAATGGGCTCAGCTTGTGGCATACTACAAAAATCTGTTTCTTTAAGACATACTTTGACAGCATTGGCTTATTTTTTCTTAAATAAGTGTTTAACTTTGTAAATGAAAGTAGAAGATATGTTTGGAATTTTACATGAATAGTGAAAGATTAAAATCCTCTAAATTCGGGATACACATAGAACCCTTATGACTACTTCTAGGGCATGTTTTTACTTGCTATACTCACCTGTCCTTTTTCAAAATGAATTATATTTGCTTTTATTTTTTTTATGTTGAATATTGCAAAACTAGGAAAATTAAGCAATTCAATAAAAAACCACACACCATAAAATCCACAGTAATTTTCTTCCTTTACTCCATCTTCTCCATTACTGTTTCTATTTTGTTTCCTTCACTGTGTTCTGATTCTCCAGTGTGGAGACTTTCAGATGAAAGTTAACAGATGCTATTCCACACAATCTGACTGCTCCTGAGGGGGGCTTGTTCCCACCAGACATTTTACAACATCTGTTTGAAGCTGACTTCGTGCTCCTTCTGTTCCATCTCAAATTGGAAGCCCCAATGAGAAGAGATGAGAAGGTGCACGTACCGAGGCAGGGCTTTGATCCACAATGCCACACACTGACTGACATTTCCACTTACACTGAAACATGTAGCTCTCAGATATAGGGTAATAAACAGAACTCTTCAGCTGGCTAACAGAGATGCTGTTGAGATTGCAGGAAAAAAAAAAATAATCTTTGTTAGTAGAAAAGTATTTTTAAAAGTCTAAACCAGAAATACATTACATTGTTTATGCATTCTGTTTATTCTTTTGTATTTTATTCACCTACAGCACAAAATTTTGTCTTTGATATGCTAGTAAGTCTTTTCCTGTTGGGCTTAATGGAATTCCTAGGCAGAGCTTCAGGACTTTTCCCTATACCCAATTTTAACACTTCAAATCCTTTCTGTTATAGTGTGCAGATATAATTATTTTCTTTGTTAGAACAATGCAAACTTTTCTGTTCATATTAAACTCTGTCACTTCAACAATTCTCTGTTCTTAATTAAAATCTCTTGCCTTTGAAATGATGCCATTCAATGCTATCTCTTGAAAAACAGGGAAACAAAGAAAGATACACATTTTTCAGAGAGTGAAGGATATTGTAAAATTGTTTTCACAATTGTTTAATACATCTAAAAATATAATACTGCAAAAACAAAGAAATTATTTCATTTCAGTGATGTAATGCTACCAGATCTGAAGTTAACTGACAACTTTATCTCCTGATAGCAATGAACAGGCTTCTCTAGAGCTCTCCTTCTTTCTCCTTTTTTACAGTATGTTAGATTTTGGATGTGGATCGTGGAGAATAAAGACATTTTATGCAGCATTTAAAGTGCTTTGATGAGATATAACGTTTTTTTAAAAAAACCAAACAACTATATGTTTTGTTATTTTAATCTATAGGATGTTTACCTAAAATTCTCCCTGCCTGGTAATGGTGTCATCTCTCATTCTGTTCTGGCTCGTCAAGGTTTTGTAATATGTTGAATTTCTAGTCCTTTGAGACAGGAATTTAGCAATAGATTGGAGCATCTTTCAAAGTAGTAGTGTTGACCAAGTAGTAATTTTTACAAGATTTCAGTGATTCTTCATGAGATTCTCTATATCTATACTGAGAATATGGCTCTCATTCAGATTTGGCTTGTAATGCTTGAGATAAGATGGCCATATTCTGTAGGACAAGGGAAAGTAGTCGGGTGGAGGGAAGAGCAAGACTGTTGTTTTGTCAGAGTGCAGGAACAACCTTCTGGAAGGTTCAATTAAATGTCATAACCAGCTCAAACTTTTTACCTGTTTAAAATGTTTCAGAAGGGAAACGGCCAGAGATGTTTCCTTCCATGCTGAACTTGAAGTATCTCCTTGGGTGTAATTTGGAGTTTTCAGTAAACATAAAGAAAATATTCAGGTACTACTATGATCTATTCTGATCCTTCTTCTTTTGTAAAATAGTAATCTTTCTGACTTCTTATTTACTTCATTATGTTGTGTTAGTGGCTGCTGGAAACAAGACTCAGTCAATGAAATAGCAACACAGTCATACCTACAAGAGTCCCAATACTTTCTAGGCTCAGTGTTTGAACTGCTTTTAGTTGGAATATCTCTTTTAAATTTTTTCCCAAAAGGTCTGGACACATCCTCAAGGCTTCCCAGTTGCTTATGTACTATATTGCATGCATCGTGTAACAGTGATGGACTGAGTACCTACTTAAAGAGTACCTACTTGGTCTGACCATGATGGACAGAGGAGCATGTGAAAGCCAGTGAATTCCCTTACTTTTTTTATCTACAAACTAAAAAGATTGGCACAAGATTAGTACTGACAAATCATGAACCAGGCAAAGGAGGCTTCTCCCTGACGTGAGAACCTGGTCCAAGAGTTTCTAATATTTTAGGCTATTTACATTTGCTTTCCATCTCTTGGGAAAGAGTCTGAAGCTGGGTTTTGAAAGCCCCAAGCACCTCAGTGGAAGTATGTGACAGCACAAGGCCCAAGTCAATTTTCCCATCTTCTTCTAAACTTTTTGTGAATCACTTTATCATGGAAGAAAGAAAGTAGGGTGTTATCTTCTCCTTGAGATTTAGCCTCCAAATACTGAGCTCCTTCTCTTACTAGCTGGTTAACTCCAAGAAAGATTGAAGGTTTAGACAAGTCTGATCACATCACTTAGATTCATGGCGGTAGGTCTAACATCAGTGACATGGATGAATAACTTCAATAAAGAAGTACAGTGGAATAGCATCTTCCACAAACCTATTTGTACCATATGTTATGCCCCAAAATGCTGCTTTAGTAGAATCTCCAAGCCTGGGGCCTTCTGTTTGTTATTAGTGGCATTTGCTTTCAGTTCCTCACCATTTTTTTGTGAGGGTGGGGGGAGAACATGGAATATCTGAAAACAATAACTCTTGTTCATTGACACAAACCGGCTGTCAGTTCCTTGTGGGACCCAGGATGATAAAAAACAGGGGAAAACTATTTTATTTGCAACGTAAGGAATTTTAGCCTGTGGAGATTTTTAGTTCAACAGCAGTAAAGGTAGGGACAGCAACCAGTGAGGCTGTTAAAGGTTGCATTTTCTCCTGCCCTCTCTTTTTCCCAGTCCCTAGAGTCATAATTAAAACCCCAGAAAGTGAGAAGCTGTTTCTAATGCTAACATACAGTTTGGCACAACAAAATCAAGCATTTACTGACTTGTGGTTTTTTATTTAATTTCATTTTTTATAGGTCAAGCTGAAATTTTACTTTATTATTTGGTTTACAAAAGGCTGTTTCTGAATCTGAAACTTTTAAATTGAATTGAGAGTTTCCCAGATATAACAACTATGGAAACAAATACCTTGTACAGCAGCCTGACAATAATTATCTCCTAGTGGAAAAATGAGACACTTTAATCAGATGTGACTGTAGTGCTCTCAAACTGAAAATGCTAGAGATAGTCTCCAGTGCTTTATGCTGCCTAGGACTCCTCCCAAGAGACTAGATGGACACCAAGATGAGCTAATTATCCTTCATATCTTTTTGAGAGCTGTCTAGATTTGAAGGAGCAGTTACATAATAATTATATTTATATACTGTCTTTCCTAGGACTGAAGCATAGGTTAATTACAAGACCCCAGAAGACTTAGTGAATTTGGTGGGTAAAGTGAGAAATAGTTCTGTAATGCTATTCGGTAATACTATTTTCAGACTTCTCCTTAATGCTCAGAAATGCTTTGTGATTCATTTGTAAGAAAGACTGTCAACATAGGATTTCTTTCAGCAACTATTGGAGACATTTATTTACAGTCATAACATATTTACATTTATATTCAGTCATAACTACTCACAGGTCTTAGAAAGCCATCCTCAGCAGAAGGTGATAATTTTTCTGAAGTGGAAAGGTGTTGCTCAGCCCTGTATATGCACTTATACTTCCCATGTGCAAATACCAGTGAGGCAACTGAAACTGGTCAGTGAGATCTGTGGAAAATCTCTCATTGAGGGATAAAGAATTATTGGCACCTGTTGGATAGCCATTGACATTTCTTAAAATACACAGCCCCCTTTAAGGTCATCTGTTAAACTACTGACCACTTGTGACCTTTCAGTCTAGTGTGATTTCAGCCCAAGGTAATATGAACTGATATGCACTGAACTGGTGCATAGTGTGTAATAGTCATTTGTGTTATCTCTTTTTTTCCCCTCTTCCTTGTATATGGGGTAAGGTGGATTCAGAAAGCCTGGGAAGCCTTGGACTTCACCTAAGGGCATACTGTTCCCATTTTTTTATGCATACTGAGACCACAAGTTTTGTTCAGCCATTCCCTGTTTCCTGGTTTGGTGTTACTGTGCAAGACATGGCTTACTGCAAGGCAAGAATTTTCTTGGACTTACTGCAAGACCCCTTCGCTTGTGCAAGAACAGTATCTCTTGAAATGCAGCTATAATCCTTGGACAGTACTTCTTCAGCTGGCACCCTCACAGTATAATTTGATGGTGCTGTCTCTCTAGTACAACACCAGAAATGTAAATTGTGGAGAAAGCTTGCCTTGTTTTCATTCTAAGAGTAGCACAGGCTTCTCCATAAAGAGCAAGAAACCAAGGACTATCCGATCCAACTGCTTGCAGAGAACAAGATGGTGCAAATTGTGAAATCAAAGAGTACTTCCCCTTTAGTTGTCCAGATAATATACCAAAGTGTATCTGTTGCCATATTTAATAAGGTACAACTGAAATTTTGCATTCAATTATAAGATAGAAGCCTAAATATAAGTGCTTTTTATTAACTTACCTACTCAGATTGGAAAAGAAAATATAATTATTTGGGAAATTTATCTATGCCGTTGCTTCTTTGAGTATTATTTTCTTATGCTCATTTACTACAAATATCCATTCATCCATTTTTAATAAGTGCAAAACTAAGACCAGGATACCAACTTCCAGATGCATTTCTGTTTTCCTGGGGAATGTTTATTTTCACTTTGAAACAAAGTGAACTTTACTGTCACAGAATATTCCAAATTCAAACAAAAAACCCCTGAAACGGTGTATTAACACAGTGCACTTGTTTCCAAAACCTCAGAAGAAATCAAATAAGTATCCATACTGAATAAACAGATTATTTACTTTTAAAGTATTTTTAGCTTCTGGTACTGCTCCCAGTTTGATCTCTGGCTTCTTGATTATTGAATCCTGAGGACAGGGTGAGAGAACAAGATGTTCTCTCTCTTGCTTTAGGTCAGGAGTTGGGAACACTTCTTTCATGTCTTCATGGTTTGTCTCCTGTAGACACCAATATAATATAAGTAATAATAAACACACTGATATGTGCCTGGTGGAACTGCTCTGAAGCCAGTCTTATGTTAGTATAAGGTAAAAATTAGGCCAATTATTTTTCTTGGAGGCATCCTACACTTTTTACATATCTGTAAAACTATTAACAGTTACTGTCTGGGTAGTAGTCATAGCTACGGTCATATGGTGTGGCTGCATGAACTTTTTCTGATGGTTTTCATCTTTGTCTGTGTCAAAATGATATTTAAATGTGTGCCATCATGGCAGATTATTAGTGCATACCTAATATTGCTCAGTGCTCTTTTATTCCATAATGCAGCAGCATTATACATGCCAGTCTCTAGTGCCATTTACAGTAGTACATCACCAGCTCCCAGGACTGTTCATCTACATGCCATGACAGCAGTTGGCACTTGGATTGACATTCCAGCACCTTTCATGCCCATACAGTGAAGCTCCAGCATTGCCGGCTGAACCTTTTCACACTGGAATTTAGTAGTTATAACTCAGTCTGTTTGCATGTCTCCATTTCTATTTTTAAGCCCCGCTAATCCTTAGCTAAGGGCCAACCTCCATCTGGCCTTACAAGGGTGCATGGTTGCGAGGGAGTTGTAAGGAGCCTTCCCAGACCTTGTGTGGTCCTCCTGAGAGCCAAGCACAATTGCTACCATAAAAGTGGGGAGGGGCAAGGTGCTCTCGCCTTATATCCCCGTTGAACACAGAGGCAGCAGTGGCTGGAGGAGCTCTGCCCCACCATATCGTGTGTGTACAAGAAATAGAATGTTCCCTCTCTGAAGGATGCTTCTCAAATGGCAGTGTGAACCTAGTGCTCTCTTGTACCACAAGCATTCTCTGAAGAGTGCAGCTGGACTTTGAGATGGTCAGATGCATTTTTTAAAAGCTGTGAAGGTCCTCACTTTGTGTGCTTTCACTCAGGTTAGCCGTTGCAAGTTCACTCAAGGAAATTAGGTATGCAGTCATTGCAGATCTAGCTTTGCATTTGTTGCATGTTTCCCTAAACATTAGGAAAGTAGAGATAATAGAGTGGAAGTCATGGTGCAAGCTGAGCAAGCAGCCTGTGTGCTGCTGAAATGGGTAAGGAAACAGTCTCCTGCCAGTCAGAGGGATATTTTCTCTGGTGGAATATTCTGTCAGGAAGGAGTCAGGGCACCAAGATGGGGGCAGTTAAACAAACAAAGAATTGTTTGTTTAAAAGAAACCTACACTTGTTTTTTCTTCTGTGTGGTTTTGCAGTCTATGGGATTCTGTGATTCTCCACTGTCTCAGTGAGAACACGGAAAGAGACTTTCCTGCTGCAGACTTCTCTGTCTGCCTAGCTGCTGTTGCATACAAATAGACTGGAGGGCTAGTTTTATAGTCTTTTGAAATAACTGTCTTATTGAAGCAAGGCAGGATTGAACCTACTCTCTTGTTGCTTCTGGGAATGTAGACGACCCTACAGATAGCGAATTACATTATGCTTTCCAAGGAAAAGAGAGTTAGTACATGCTATCGCTTCCTGGTGAAGGCTCTTATTTGTTAAGAAAGAACTGCTAAAGCTTGAAGAAGACATGGTTTCAGTGTGCTTTTACAATCGAAGTAGCTGACAATGATGTGGTCTTTTGGAGTTTTTATTCATCTTCCAGTTACTTGATATCCTTTAGTTAGATGTTGAATCTGTGTCTTGTTATGTTGTAAGCAATCCATCTAGTTTTGGAGCACTGTTATTTAAAGCTTTTGGCTAATAGCAATTGGAAGAAGGATGGTGGTTTAGAGGACATGTATAAAGAAGACTGAATCAGTAGTGAAATCAAAGGATGCCAGTCAAACCAGTCTTGTAGGAGGTATAGTGGCTACAAGACATCAGGCTTTGTATGCTGAAGAAGCCCAGACAGTTGCCTTGCCTCCAGGTTGAAAAGCATCTATCCATTAACATTAACCATTTGTGACACACTAAATCACATGCAGTTAACTTTTTCTTTCATGTTAGGATTTACAATTAAATGTTTTTTCACCTCTCTATTTGCACATGTTAGGGCCCACTTTCCTTTTTTTTGCCTGGATCCTGGATGTCTTCTAAGGCCAGCTGAGGAAGTCTGCCACGATGCAAACTCATCTGCCATGCACTATATACAAAGCCTAAGAAAGAGGGATAGTATGTCCCATGACAATTAAATAAGTTTATTTTCCAGTAAATACCTTGCCACACGTGCCAAGCAAATTTGCACTGATACTTAGTCGGATGGTAAAGATTGTGGTACTTGTTGGGCACTTGTATTGATATTGTTTTGCTTTATTCACTGACTTCAATTATGACATTTCTATGCATAATGTTGAGCTTGTATGAAACTGTCCAAGTTTGGTTCTGAATGAAACACACTCATGAGTATCTGCGTCAAATCACATCCAGTAGTGAGTAGCATACACTGTTCTGAAAGCACCAAATGCTCAAACTTTTTTTTAATTATTATTTTTAAGAGTAGAAATGAGAAAGGGAAATACTTGGTGCTGTGTGTTTGAAGAAGCTATTAACAATTTTTATTGGTTATTATTTTACTTTATTATTAGAGAAATAAAATATTCTGTACATTCTGCTTTGCATGAAAATATATAGGCAGTAGAATTTTGTGAACAAAGAAACATGTTTTGCACTAATTCCGATGCACTTCTATTTCATTTTATGAGTTTATCAAATTTAACTTCTGAGAGTACTTCTGCTGAATTCAGTGAACAGTAGAAAACCCTCCTACTGTCTAATTTAACCAGTAAAAATTGTCTTTCTGCAAGTGGGAAAAAAAAGTTTCCTGCTGACTATTTTATATATTGTGTTTCTGTTTTTAAGATTATTTATTTGTATCCTGTTGAACTTGAGTTTTGTTTTGTGGGGTTTATTCCTCCATTAGTTTTGCAATGGATTTCTGCTACTACTCTCAAGTAGGACAAAAGAGCAAAGTTATTCATATGCTTAGAAAATCGATTGACAACTTTGCAAAAAAGATAAGCTATACCTACAGATATGGGAAAAAAAAAAAAGTAAGGGAAAAGGCCAGTGTTTTTACTGATTAAATGAAACAAGACAGTGCCAGGCTGGGAGTGAGATTCTATAAAGCAAAGCGTTCTAAAATAAAGGCATACAATTGTTTAACACTGTTTTTGTATGATTGGCGTTGATGTTTATATAGTGAGCCTTTACTGACATGCCTGCTTCTTCTTTATATGGCTTAATTGCCCTTTTACCTGTTGTCTTTTAAACTCTCATGTGACATTTTTTTTATCTTCTGTTCTAATCCTGTTTGATGTTTATCTGAAAACATTTCTTCTCATTTAGAAAGTCTAATTGGAAGGTGACTGCAATCTTGTATTTTACTTCACAATTATTTTAGTCAAATATTTGTGTTACTTCTTCAGAGCAGAGTTTTCTTGTGGCAGCTTTCTTCATTTAGTTGCTGTAGATTATGTTAATCAATCATAGCTATGGATTTACAGAGTGAAGGGATATTTTATTTGAATCCAGAACAGAATAAGGATTTGAGGTTTGCATTGGGTTGACATCTTTACACATCCCTTTTCTATTACTGTGCTTTAGTCTGTGTTTCCAGTTCATTTAATTTATCATAAGAAAAAAGCCAACCTTCCATTTTTCTGCTTCTCTCACAGACACATGAATTTAAAAGTCTTTGAGTCATCATGTCTCTTCACAGAATTTATGACCTGAAGAGAATGTGCTTATTTAGAAAGTTATATGACCTAGACAGCAAACACTGTCCAGTATCTTTTTAAAAATCAACTATGGAGGCAAAAGCATTTATTTTTACTGAATTCCTGAAAAAAAACCTCCTTGCTGTGTTGAGGTAAAGTAAAAAAAAAAAAAAAAAGATTGCAACTGCATACTGAAGAAATCTAGATGAAAGTGCACAAATAATTTACATATGGAGTTATCTCCATGCTGCCTACTGGGCTCCATCTGTGCTTGCACTGCAATGAGAAATTAGTGAGCCTGTATGTATTAATGCATGTGCAACAGGTGGAGGAAGTTTGCCCCAGTCAATTACGCATGTGACGTTAATTCAAGTTGTTCTGTGCACTGAACTCCTTACAAGAGTAGGAGATTGATACTTCTGACAAAGATGTATTTTAGGGTGAATTATAGCATGGTTCCCAGCTAGGTTTTATTCTTTGCTTTTATTGTCTTGTACTTCATCCTTCTGCACTCCGGGAGAGCCATGTAGGTGGCCCTGCTACTTTGCCTGTTCCTTTTTTCAAGGAAAAGTATTTCTCCTTTTTCCCAGCACTTTACCCTGGATTTAGGCGAAGGCAAGTTTAGCTTAATCAAAAAGGAGTCATGCAGAAAAGTGGTCTGCCACTCCAGTACTCAAACACCATAGAGCAGTGGGAAGTTTCATGTGTAAATTGTGGCTGTCTGCTCCACCTGATGTACAGAACTTACTTTTTTCCTCACTCTTCACCTTAGTCCCTTCAATTATTTAGTATTATATAGAGCAAACCTTGTGTAACTACCCTGTGACACAGCAGACGGTAGTCCAGTCAACATCAACAGTTTTAAATCTGGGATTAAGAGGAACAGTATACTTAATTTATCTACAGAAAGATTCTGTGAAGAGAAAAAGTTATCCAAAATGCTACTTAATATTGAGAATAAAGTGCTAATCGTTAGTCTTATAAAAAATGATAGTGGAAGAGCATAATTGCCACTCTTAAGTGGTGTGGACTTCAAATGTAATCTTGCAGAGCCCTGCCAAAGAACTCCTAATACCAATACAAGAATTTGACTTGTAGTCAATTGACATTCAGCCAGTTTTGACTCAGAGGGTAGAGTGCTACTGACTAAATTGTTAACACTGAGCAGCTGCATTTTCCTAGGAGTCCACTAAGCCAAAAAATGTGATCTTGCACAGCAATGCAGTACCTAATGAATCATGATGAAATCATAATTTCACATGCTGTGATTTCCTTAAGGCTGATAACTGTTTGGTCCTAGTTGGCCATCAGAGCTGGGCTAATTAACTAGACTTTCTAGGCTATGAATTGTGATGACTGCAAGATTTGCTTTTCCACTATTTGCAGCTGCTGTCCAACTATGACTGTTATCTGCAGGCTAGGAACATCCATTCCATGGTTCATGTTACTTTCAACAGGCTGGCTGAGCTCCCGTCATCTCTGCAGGCTCTACCGCATAGAGATTGAGCAAGTAGTCCATACTAACCTCTTTACTGTCATGACTGTTGCTTACAGAGCCTGACCTACATAGCATCAAACCGACTCAGCATACTCTGTGAGCTACAGCCAGAGCAGTAGAGATTTAATCCAAGACTATGGAGAGAACTACTTGGATCAACCCCAATCCCAAAAGAATCCAAGTCTGGCATCAGTGTAGCTTTTTACCTTGAAATATTTACTTTTAAAACTAAGTTCTTTACCATGTCTAAGCTGTTTCTTTACTGTCATTTTATGACATGGCTTTTCAGCTATCAGTGCATCTAAAGGTCATGTTTGCATTTAGTGTACCGACATGGATTCGATATCTCTTTTTTCACAAGGATTTTCCATCTTTGCAGTGCAACCTGTTTGGCAGCTTACGCTTTTTTCCATACCCTGCAGAAAAAATGACTACTATGAAGGATTAGTGTGACACTGATCTTCAAACACAGCTTGCCAGATTAATACATAAATGATCTAAAATGGAGCCTCAATTCATACCTTCTACTATTTTACTCTTAGCATCAGGGGATCTGGTTCGGACTGTGTGTCTGTCTCCTGTGTCTGTTATGGTGATGGTGGGATAGTTTGTTTTCATTTGAGGCCCTGAGTTTTCGCTTGAATAATTCATTTTGCAAAATTCTAGCTGGCCAGTCTCCTGTGTAATATAGTGGAACCAATCAGCCATCTTCAACCGGCTGGTTGGATATATGCTGGTGTAGCTGTTAGTGCAGTCACACGCTCATTCACTGAAGTATTCTGGGAGATGTTTTTATTGCTTTATTATGTTTGTAAATCTCTTTGTGCACAGTGAACACTGATTGAGCAGAATGATCAACTGCTAGTTATACTTTCTGGGCTGTTTACTGAGCAGGTATAATAGCCTGGCTTATGCCTATCTCATGGTTTTAAATCAGCTCCTGCTGACATAGTTCACTCTGCACCTATCGCCTCTTTAATGAATAGACACAAACTAAGGTACGTGGACAGGACCATGTCACGTGCAGCTTGAGCACTGCCAGTAGTTACTGCTAATTAAATTATACAAAGTGATGCCAATCGTCTGGCTTGCCACCATCTCTGTAGGCAACTGTCCAACTGCATGCATCCCTGCACTGAGATGCATCGATTAGCTCACGTACTAGGAGTCCAAATTGGAAGCTCAGTCTCAAAGACTGCAACAAAACGTTTTGCAGCCATGGATAACAGTGGCTGCCAACTTCTAAATGTAGTGCTTTTGGAAATACTTCTCAAATGTGGCCCCTTGGCATGCCTGGCTCCTATTTGCTTTTTTACTCTGCACCTAGTGCGTGTGTGTGCATGTGCATCATGTATCTTTTCCTTGTTATCCACTCTATGTCTTCTTTTTAAAAGATTGTTCAGATCTCACAGCTGTGCTGAAGGACTGGCATGCACAAAAAGGAGCATGTCTGCACTGATTCATTCACACAGAAATGTAGAAGACAGTATCAGATAGACAGCTAGATGAAGTCTAGCCCACTGGCCCACAAGCAGCTCATAGTGCTCCCAGGAGGACTTAGGCTGGGTTTCTCAGGCTCCAAGCTGATTAAAACAAGAGGTAATGTTAAGGCCATATCAAGTCTCGATTCTGGGGTCAGGGGAAGAAGTTGACAGCTGTCCCGCAACTGGAGGTAAGAGGGGCACAGATAGCAGCCATGAGTATGGGAAAATCAACTTTAGGCAGAGATAGTGAAGAAAAATTAAATTCTAGTGTGCCTGTGTTTTTCTTCAGGGTATGCATATATCCACAAAACAATCATTACATTTCTGAGAAGCCTTAGAAGGCCAAAATTAGGCACCAAAGTGCTGTGCTTACTGTCTTTTAAAACACTGCAGGACCATTGCAGTAAGAAAATTTTAAGTATAAATGATATTAATGTACCGGACACTGTGAGCACTTAGTGTTGTGGAAGACACACGATACAGGCAGCCCCTGTCCTAAAGACCCTGTAACATAAGCAGCATCTGACACAAACCAGACAGAACTCATTAGGAATAACTAGGATACATCATACTTAGAGGTGGCAGTGTTTATGTACTTTGTAGTTGTGACTAGGATTGTCACAAGGGTTCTTTTGGAAAAAAAAAAAAGTATTCTGCTCGGTTTGTCCCTGGGCATCATTTAAGTATATTGCTTCTTTCTGAGGAGTAGGGGTAAAAAGAAACCCTTTCAGCAAGGGTTTTGGTTCCATAATGCCTGGGATGTGAAGCTAACAAATCCTATTTGTCAAACTTTGCAATTACATACTCTCTGAAAGTCTCAGCGGTGACTTTAGTCAATAGAACTTACACAGAAAGTTAAGCATTTATGAATTACATTCCTTTTTTTTTGTTTATTTCTTAAAGAGTTGGTGCCTAACTTACTTTCTTACGACGGACCATATGATACAGCTGCTTCAAAAAATACAATAAATTAACTGTATTGCTAAATTGACAGCTGACACTTGACACTTCATGATTTTCTGAAAGTATTCTTTCCTAACTGATTTGCCAGTGTCCTTTAAATTTTCTACTCTGAAGATTGTTTTTATAGGTTAATTCCGGAGTGTGTGACTTCAGTGAGGTTATTTTACCATTTGCAGTTAAGGATTGTCTGAAGTTACTTGGGCTGTAGTCTTCAGCTTAACTCATCACCCATATAGTGCAGGTTTAACCACCAGAAAATTAAGTAATACATTGCATACCATATAATATCTTTAATTATCTTACCTGGTCCTTTAGCTGACTACATAATGGAAAAGAGGAAGAATACTGACTGTCACCTGTTTCCACTAACCTCTTGCTCCTTGGATACTTACTCCTTATAAAATGAAGTGCCTTGAGCTGCTGAAAATGAACACAACAGCTTGAATGTCTTTTGTAGCAGATCAGTAGTTGCTCTATCATGTGACAGGGAATTAGAAAGGCCCACAAAACACTTGTTTCTGCATTCTATAGTTCACTAAAATTGTAGTGAACTCTATAATTATTCTACCAGTAATTAAGGAAGCTTCATGTCAGCTCTTTTACAAATAAATGGGTTTTTAAAACCTGAAATTCACGATCAAAGCATAGGGTCAAAAAATTAGTTGCTAGTGTAATGCATTGTTGATACTAAAAGAAAAGGAAATTATTTTGGCTAATTTGAGTGCAAATTTTTAGTGTACTTTCCATGTGCTTCCATTACACTTTAAGTTCAAAACACTTTTCAAACTGAAGATGAGTATTGCATGCTTAATTTAAGTTCCCTTTGACATTGAAATATTAGCAATTTGGTGTTGCAAACTTTGTAATAAGATCACTATTAGCATCACTATTTCTTCAAAGTATCATACATGACAGGTAATAAGTACTCAAGTAATAACCATTGGGAATTTTTAGGAGAAGTTCTACCAGTGAGTGTAGTTTCCTGAGCTGGATCTGAGCTGTGATGTCAACCAGGCTGTCTCAGCAGAGTGGTGCAATCACAGGATCTATTTCTGTGAAAAAATATTTTTCTCAGGAATAAAATAATAATTAAAAAAATCAGTGGGGAATATCTGACTTCTCATTCAACAAACGATAGTATTGTAGTGTCGATTTTCTGCTGGGTGGAGGAAATAAATCAGGACGTTCTTGTGGAAAGCAAATTTCTGTGAAAATGAGAAACTCCAAAAGTTCTAGTCTTTCAAAGGTCCCTCCCACTTTCCAAATTTAATAAAACATTTTTAAGCATCTATTACCCAACCGTTATTAGTGTTAATGTGGGTTCTTTAGAGATCAGAGATAGGCTCCCTTGGGTGTCTGTCTAGTGGACAACGTGGATGAAATGTTTTTCTTCTATTTTAAAATCTCTGTTGATAAAAGTATCTTTCTTGATACTGTGCTCTGAAAGCACAACAAATGTTTTTGCCTAGTCTATGCTTGTATGTGACTGATTGATGTGGCTGGGATTTCTCTGAGAAGCAGATGTGAGCAATGGGAAACACTGCTGATGAGAACTGTTGCCCTCAGGGATGGGATGTACATATTCTGGGAATAAAGGAGTGGCTAAGATGCTTCCTTAAAAGGGAAGATGTACCCTAAAGTGATTTTCACAAGCTGTCATCCTGAAAGGAGTCATGCCTCATTTAGGAAATAGGAACATGGGGGAAAGAATACACCTTGGACTTTACAGAATGGTAAAGAAGCTGAAACAGGGCTGAGAGACTGAATGTTGCTTTGAAGAGCCTGGGAGTTTTTGTCACTGGTGAAACTTTCCTGGAGGCTAAAATAAATCTATCTCCTGTGAGAATCTCATGCTAAAAATGCGGTGTTATTTAATTAGCAAATCTTTGAGAATAAGGAAGACCTTTCTCTTTTCCAAGTTGCACATTGACGTGGTGTATGTTTGGGAGAAAGTAATTACAGCCACGTCATGCTCTGGGTGTAACTTCACTGCAGAGTGCAGTGGGAAAGGGTGGTACTCACTTCTTGGGAAACCAGCAAGTACGAGAATATTGGAGTTTTTAAAAACAAGATACTCGTTTAAGTGAGACATTTTACGTTGAAGTGTGGAAGCAGTCATTGATTTGCCAGTATATAGTTGGTCTTGTGTTAGTAATTTCATAATGTTGGAAGCGTTTTAGGCATGCTGCCCCATCTGCTTGTGCAGCCTTGTGCATGGACTCCCATCACAGCCTGCACAAGTGACTGTGCACAAAGCTGCAGAAGCACCAGGGGCGTGTATGCTTGCCTGACTGCTTTGATGTCTTTCAAAAGATGTCCATGGGAGATTTCATCTGTCTTTCGACAAGGTGCTTTCCAGAGTGGATGTTCTGATATTCTTTGTGCTTGATTTGAGGATTTCCACCCTCATCACTGGAAGCATAAAGCTATTCTGCAGGACAAATTGCATACACGTTGAGAGGGAGGAAATTAGTTCAAGGGCTCATACACAACAAAATATTATTGAAGTGAGTTTGAGTTAGAAAAAGCATGAATATAACTTGCACCTTTCTGCTTATTTTGTTCATATTGATAAGCAACTAATTGATTTACATTTCCAGTCACATTTTATGCTGAGTGGACTCTATTGTTCTCTCTAGCATGGCAGCACAGGTCATAGTTTTCTGTTGTCATTTTTTAATTGCTACCCATTCTACATTACCAGCTTTCCAAACCCCATTGTAAGGTAAGCAATTTATACTAAAACCAAAGCAAGAATCCTGCATGTCTGTATGTGCATATAAAATACACTGAAAAAAAAAGGAAAGTTGTGAGCAAATGATAGTTGCCCCTGAAACAACAGTCAAACCAGCCAGCTGTGAAGGAAACTAACATGATGTGCTTAAAGCAGAAACACAATATAATGGGGAAATGCGGTTCTTTGTTCAGATCCGTTTCCTATTAACACTTATAATGTTATGCTTGTGCATGCCATCCCCTGAGGACCACTTGGTCAGCCTTAAATGAATAACAGTGGAATAAGTAAAAACTGCTAGATGCATAAAACTTCTGTGCACCCCTCGTCTGTTGTGTGTATGTGTTCCTTTTAAAGGAAATCTGAGCTATTTATTGCATGGAATTTGAGTTAAAATACTGTGTGTTGCCAGGGGCCAGCCACTAACAGTGATTTTAAAAGGTGACAGCAGAGTGAGATTAGGGCAATTTGAGCATGATACTTAAGGTCTCTCTAGCTATTAATAAAGGAGAAAACTTTTTAGTATCAAAGGAGGGGCAATGCACTTTGTAATGCTACTCAGCTGGGCTGATAGCAGTGAGAGAGGCTTCTGCAAATTCAATGCCCTATTGAAGTCATCTGTTTCTTTGCTTTGTATGGTACTGAAGGAGATGCTAGTCAGGTGTTGAAGCCAGAGGAGCAAACATTTATTTGTGAAAATGTGTTTAGTTGAGGGAGTGTGGACATGCAAACAAAAAGAAGATAATCTGGATAAATGTAGGAAGAGCCGTTTCATTGACTACTTTAGTTGTATAACTTCTCCCCGTAAAAAAAGTATTATCATTTCAGGTATCATTTCTAACATCTAACCTTTGTTAGAAAATTAACACTGTATACAGTGAAACTGCAAAATAATTCTGAATTGGCACTGAAGGTAACAACCTCAGTTATCAATGGCACAGGAGCTGGCATTTATATTCTTGAAAAGTCATTGAGTTTGTTAACCAAGACATGTGTGCTGCACTGGGATGAAACTGGATGTTCCTCTGGATGTAGAATGTCTTCTAAGTCTGTTTGGTGTTTTTAGGACTGTCCTGCTCAGGGCACTACCAACACTACTTAATCTAGAGCTGCGGTCTTCCTGAAGGCCTCTCTGATCAGTACAAGAGGATATAATACCCCTGGTCTAGATGTAAACCATTATTAAAAGGAGAGGATTTTTCTGTATTAGACAGCTGTCTAGTTTACTTAAAAGAATAATTACTGGCCTTTCTCCTAGGGAAAAAAATTAATTCATAACGTATTCAAACAATAAAATCTCATTTTGCCGTTCAGCCCTATCCTAATGAGGGAGGGAGCTAGGTTTTAAAAATAAAGCAACAGAACCTTTGATCTGTAACAAAATTGGGATCTCCAAGCCTGTAAGGGCAAAAGAAGTGCATTCTGTATCTCAGCTTGTTAGCTACCTTATTTATAACCTCCCAAAAGCAGAGCTTCAATATGGCTGTAATTAAGCAGTACTCCCTAAAACTCTCTTACCACAAGACATTCTCTCAATGTCTCCCTGTGCAATATTTCTGAACACTCATCATGTCCACTCCTCTACCCTGAGGTCTGACTAGTTGAGACTGATGAAGTCTGAATGCAGACTTCGAGGGATTTCTAATGGGATAATCAGGAGGTGGCTGTTGAGCTTTGGAACATAAGTCATTTTCAGGCTTCAGTGTTTGCTTCAAATCCTAAAGGGCACCTTAGGATTCCTAAAAGATTAGAGAACAGGGCCTCCCAAATCTGTGCTAATGCTCTTTTTGTGACAAAATTGACAGCACAGTTGAGAACTTGTCAGGTAAGGGTGATAAATACAATGGAAGAGCAAACAGTGGGAGAAGAGAGATCTTATGTGATAACATATTCTCCCTGGATGTCATAGACCATGTGCAAATAATGAGCACACTGAAAGAAAGGCAGAACCTGGTTAAGTATTGTGTCAGAAGAGCCTGTGATCTCAGGCTATTAAATACTACAGCACTCTTTCACAGCATCATAATTCAAAAGAAAGGTGACAGTGTGGTAACCGTGAGCTCCCGCCTAGCATCAGGCTGGAAGGCAGGGGGGCAGCACTATCAGAGCACGCTTTGGGATGAAAGGAGGTTATCTCATTTTCATAAGGAAGATCACTAAAATACGTGCTTTGACCTCTTATGTCGGAGCATGAATTTCAATGAAGGGATAAATGGTGACATCTCACCCGTTAGCTAGTTTTTGAGGATCAGGTTGTGTTATATTAAATCATGCTTGGAAATCTCTGGTTAATACATTTAGAGAAACAGCTCTCAGGAACATCTACCTCCCTTCCTTCCTCCTTAAAACAGTAATGAATCCAAATTGCTAATAAAACACAAGAGCTCAAAGATGTTGTACACAGACCATGTTTCTGGCCTGGGTATTTTTTTAATGTCAGTTTTCCCACAGCTGTTAAAATGTTACAGTCATTAAGGTATCAAAACTGTCTAGCCAAGAAAGACTTTTCTTTCTTTAGGCTCTTGAATTGATTGAATATTTTGTTTAGAAGGGCTCCATTCTTTGTTTCTTTTTGTGGAGAAAGTAAAGCTTGTAATCTGTCTGTACTGTAAATCTCAGTTAAGAGCCATTCATTGAAGAATAAACTATGCCTTCTCCTGTGAGGCTATTTTTCTAACAAATCTGATTATGTGCCTGAAAACTAACAAAGGCAATTAGCAGATACATGTCATCCTACCTACATTTTGAAACTGGTTTCCTAAATCATAGGAAAAATGCATTTTAAGATCTACAAGAAATTTAATTTACTGCCATTCTGGGTTTTTATCTGCTTTGACACAGGTTGCCAAGCAAAACGTGAGGCTCTGTATTGTAGTTCTGAATTAGAGAAAGAATTGTTGAAAGGATCAAGGATATTTTGAAGTATACGTATTTACTGCAGTAAATTAGGTCCTTTTCTCATAAGCATGGGGAGCAATCAAAGGACCAAGGATGCCTTCCCCTCTGCATCCCCAGACCCCTGTACTCAGCATCCTGACCCAAAAGCATGTTTTTTCTCAGGGCCCCATGCCAGCACTGCTCAGGCTGTGTTAAACCTTTCTTCTTACATTTATATGCTGCTGCTTCAAATCTCTCCAGTGTGACAATGATCTACCCACATAGCCTTCCCTAAAACACAACTTGGAAAAAACTTATTCCCCTAGATCATCCAAAGTACTGAGTAGCTTTGTACTTCTTTGCCTTTGTTCAAAAGAGAAAAAACAAACAAACTCAAAAAACAGGGAAAGGAAAGGAAGTTTAAAGGATGTTTAAGATGGACTTTGATAACATACTCTCAGGGACTATGTTCACCCTTTTTAAGGCAGGGTTCAAGAGGGCCCATCGGCTAAAAGGGTTAATCAGTTAAGATGAACACCTTAACTGATGCTCCCAAACTGCTCTGAACTCAGCAGCTGAACAGGTGTACAATTAATGAGAAAACCTCAATGAAAAGTTGGTGTTTTCATTGAGGTCACTCTTACATTTCAGAGAATGTCTTACTTTTACTGTTTTCTCCCTTTTCTTCTTTATATAACAAAATTATCTGACATTTCATGAAGCGTTAGTAAATTCACCAGATCATTCATGGCATTGCTTATTTACTCAGATGTGAAACTCAGCTCTTCTGTGTGACTTTTCAAGGAAAGAAGAGTGGAAATATCTGGTTATGTTTATATAAAAGAAGAGTAAGATCACAAGGTTCATTTTGCATAAATTTTTAAATAATGTAATTTTTACTGGCATCCCACTAAAATCATGGCACAGTTTTTTAAGGCTATCAAAAGAGATGTAGTTTTGGCTTTTTTTTTTTTTTTGGGTAGGGGGAGGTGGAATTCTTATTTTTTAAAACTTAATATAAATGTGAAGAAATCTGTAATGCCAAAGCTATAAATCTTTTGCTTTCATAAAAATTATGGAATCATTGAGCTATATGGCTGGAGGGGACTTCAAGTGTTCATCCAATCCTCTGCCCAAAGTAGGATTAAGTAACATCTACATCATTTCTGACAGAAATATCTCTAATGTGTTTTTGACAACCTCCAGAAATGCAGAGCACACATCCTGTTGCTCTGCTTAACTCTTCTTGGCTCTCTTCGAGACAAGTTTTTCTTTCAGACTAACCTGAAATTTTCTTATACTCAATAAGGATAGGGAGAAAGATACTTACTATTTATTCTTTTTGTCTTCAGCAGCCTCTTGTGTATTTGAAAATGTATTACATCCACCCTCTGCCATATCTTCTGTAGACTAACCAGCTTGCTGAGTCGTCTTCTAGACTTCAAAGTGTTTCTCTAGCTGTCCAAAGGGCTCTCTCTGGCTGACCATCTTTAGCTAGGAACAGTACCTAAAAGTGGATGCGATACTTCAGAGGGGCCCCGCTGATAAAAGGAAAGGATTACACAGCTATGTTTAAAAATGTGTGTAGGAGGTAAAAATTTTTTTGGTGTTGGTGAGTACCAAGAAGCCCAGCAGCACTTACAGATGGTTCCCATTTGAAAGGAAATGCAACTGAAAAAGCTAGAAATAAATTCTTTCAGCTTCTCCAAACTAAAGGAGCTCTGCAGGGAGAGGACTGCTTTGTTTTTAATTGCAGAATCCATAGCATTGCTAATAAATCATGACAGTGTGACAAATGACCAGTCTCAGCTGAAGGATAGTGCCTGAAATCCCATTTGGTTAATTGTGTTGCACCTACCAAGGTGTCCCTGGGAGTGGTTGGTTCAGTGATGGCTCCAGGGGAAGCATGCCACCTACAGAATCACCAGCTCTGCTTCCTGAAGCACCCTGGGATTTCCTTGGAGGGCTCCCAAATGCATTTGGCCAAGACCAACCCTGTTTAGCTTATGAGAGCAGACCAGATCACAGCCTGAGGCTGTTATGGCTGCTAGCCATATTACTCATTGGGGATATTTAGTCATGTATCTCTATGAAGGAAGACCATATTGCATTAAATGTGTCGAGTTAGTCCTGTATATATTGTTTGTAAATTGCTTTGCAGCCCTTTCTGAGTGGAAAGAGATACATATGTATAAAATCTTGAGACTTAACGGAGTACATAAAACATGTATGGTACTTTCAGGTAATTTTTCTAATCTTTCATGTGATAGCTATATGGTTGAAAATATAATAAAACAGACTGGGAAGGTGACCTCTTTTAAGTTATGCTGTTTTAGCAAGGAATTACTCTGATTTCACTGTTCAGAGTTTGGCTTTGATACTTCAAAATTGGTCATTCTTCACCAACATGATTGTTTAAATGTAAAAATAGTGAGTACTAGGAGGAATGCTATCCAGCTAACATTAACTGGGACATAATTCCACTTCATTGCAGTAATTCCATTATTAATGAATGTGCAAATGGTAGATGGCTTTGCATAACACACCTTATATTCTCATTCTAGCTAAGACACTCTCCTCCGGTAGGCAGCTTAGAGCAGTATCATCTAAGTCTCCCAATGTGAGGAAGGGTTATAATCTGAAGCTATGATCAGAATGACTGCTGCTATATTGTATAAGGTATTTGTTCTCTCCGTCTTTTGTAGGGTATATGATCTAGGCAAAATGGATGTTGGTAGCTGAGTATCTTTACTGCAGGCTGGCCTAGTAGAGCTGGTCTGCTTTCAAAAATACAAATGAACACTCAGCCACCACAAACTGGCATGCTTTATGCCTCTGTACAAATTACTAACTCATAGCTTTATCTTTTGTTTGTTTGTTTTCCTTTTGAAGGTGTTAGTATATGAAGTTTTGAAGTTAGTTAACCTGGGATGTTGTTCTCTATTAATGGTCTCTGGTCCTGTCATTAATACCCTTTATGACCTCCCTGTGTGATGCCTTTGCCTCATTGTACCCCTGCTTTTAGTGTATACAGCAGGAATTGAAGATTAAAAAAAAAGCATTAAAGAACTGCTGGCACCTTGTGGTAAATGTTTGAAAAACATTTTAAGCAACAGTTTAGACTGTAAAACATACAAATTCTGAATTTTCTCAGTCATTAAGACTATTCTGACCAAAAAAGAATCCTTACCATTTTATTTTATCTATATCCCTTCTATGGCACTTCAGTCCGTTTCCTACCTGTCGCCGACAATTTTATCTGGCACGTGCTAAAACCATGGTTTTCTAAAGCACTTTATAAAGGTAGGCCTGGCTGTTCCCAAATGAGATCATTTTGTTTGCAGGTGTACTGAGTAAGAGGCAAGACTACTGAGCAAGAGCAGATTTTATATGCAGGGAAGAAAGTTTAACTCAACAGAAATATGTTTAGGCAAGGGAGAAAGTCAGATGGTCCCTTGTGCTTGTTTTGCTGCTTATTAGCTCAATGAAGACAGACAATATGAAGAATGTGACTTGAGTTGAATTTGAAAAAAGAAGAGTAGTGGTTTGGTAAACAGAATTGGGAATTTTTTCTCAGGAAAAAGAAGAATGAGACTTGAAGGTCCTAGTAGTTTTATTGCAAGGGAAGAAATGTTGTGAAAGGGAACAGAAGGACTAGGGACGTCACAGATATAGCCTGGTGTAGGCTAAGTAACTAAGCACAGGAAGAATAAAATTGGCATTGTAGAGTAGGAGAGCCAACAGATTAGATAAAATATATGTGTGAAGAGGACAAAACAAAAACGTCTTATATGAAAGCGTTTCTTGCAAACAAGCTGACCTGAGTTCCAGACAGTATATCAGCCTGTCTCTCATCTGTGCTTCTTTCTAAATTCACTAGCACTCTGCATTTTACAGACCTTTTTCTTAGTTCCTATAAATTTTTTATGGAAGCCAAGTTAGCTGAAATGAAAAATAGAGTTGTTTTTCTTAGGTGCATGATCTAAAGCTTAGCAAGAAAACTTGTGGAAAATGTAATTGAGTTAAACAAAACAAAACTTTGAAGGACGTCACCGAATAAAATCTAATTTTTATCAATGCCCTGTAAAGAATTTCTTTAGTGGACTGTTTTCATGGCAAAGTTCAACTCTCAGTTCCCAGGGTTTCTGACTGTACAACTCTTTACACTTTTCACTGTCTTTATAAAAGACAGAAAAAATGGTTTAAGGAAATATTTTTTAAAATATTCATTATCTGGCAAAGGCCAGGCCTGCAGTATTTCAGCCTAAAAAGGGAAAGTTTTGGAAGGTTTTAATAGTATCTAAAAAAGGGACATAGAATGAAAATGAAGATGCAACTCTAAACATAAGTTTTAGTATCATCCTGCAATACTCTTCTAATTCAACTTTACCTTTTTGCATAGTCACATTTATTATATAAGCATAAAGCTTTCTAGAAGATAATATCTGTTATCTAGGTATGTGTTTATAAAATATATGACCTTACATATGTGTATTATGAGCACAGCAGTGAGGCAGGTGAGATCACACCAATCACATCCTAGAATTAATTGTGGTTTTGCTATGTGTTTACCTGATCAGCTTCCATTTGAGCTTTCCTTTAAGCTGCTTTCAGGCACCTGCAGCTTCCATTTCTTTTAACAGCATTTGCAAGTATTGAATACCTTTTTGTTTGAGAACTATGGAAATGATGACCAACTAAGGAATCACATGCAACTGAACAGAGTTTTCATTACTTGGCCTCCAAAACATGGAGGAACAAGAATCTTAAGAGTTAGAGGATGACTGTGATGGCTGCCCATCCATATGTGTCTTTAGGCTGGAAACATAGAATAGCCAATATGGACAACCAAAGCAGAATTAAACCACAACAAAGTGAAAACATATTAACTGACCAATAAAAATAACAGCATTCATGATAAGCAAACCGGCTATAGTTTGTGCTCTGAATCTTGCCAAATTTGGGGCTGCTGGCAGGCCACCAAGAATAGCAAATACAACAGACAAGGGCCCCTCATCTGAGAAAGCCTTGCTGTGGTCCCCAGAGAGCTTTGCCCTACAAACTGACAGCAAGAGCATCCCAGCTGATCTGAACAGACAGTGTGGAACTACAGCATGAGATTTCTGTGGAGCGAGATTAAGCTAAACTTCTGTTTTGTGTGAACTGAGACTAAATGAAGGGACTCAGTTGTTATTTAGTAAAAACAGTTTCCTAGGTTACCTTGGAGTCCTTTTTACTGTGTTGGTATGATGTAATCGGCTGGTTTAACATTTAGAGCTAGTAAAACGTGTGTATATATATATTTTTTTAAAGGATTTGCCTAATCACTTTCATTTTGCACTCACTTAGCTCAATATTAATAGTTTGTGTTGGCTGAGAATTTACAAACAGGCTTAGGAGCATAACGGTCTAGATTTCTTTATCCAATGGCCTGAAAGTTAGAGGGAGTGAAGAGTTTTGTCAGACTCCTAGATCTTTCCTCCCACACATGCTGGCCACCAGATAAATCATGTGCATAAGTTTATAGTGGAGTTGGTGCTGGATGTTGAGCAACACCCAGAAGTGAAGTTCTTGAAATAATTTCCTGTGAAAGCAACAGTAGACAGATTTGTAATCACAGATCACGGCATTAATCAAGTAAACAAGCCATCCATTTTTTTGCTTTGGCATTCCTGAAATCCCTTTTAGGAACACTGAAAATTCTACGTAATGATACTGCCTAATAATGAGCGTAACCAGAGTAGAACAGCACACAGTGACACAGGGGCCTTCTCAGGTCTGGGGGGCACAGATGCAAAATTCCTCTGATAAAAGTGCTGAGAGTCAGCAGGTATCTGAAGTGTTGCTTAAATATTTCAGTAGTATTAGTGCTACTTATCTCCATTGTAATTAAAACATTTCTGCTCTTCAAAACTTTCCAAAATGTTGCTTATCCCACTCTCTCAGCTAAGAGAAATTTCAAGCAGGGCTGGGAGTGAATCAGTAAAATAAGGGTAAACTTTGTCCTGCACTTTTAATTCATGCTGACTCAGTAAAAGCTGCTGACAGCTGCGGACTGCTAAAAAAACTGCAGCTAATATGGGGGAATCTACTCTAGGAAATAGGGCAGGTAGGTTTTGCTCGGCATGATTAAAAATGGGGTTTGCTGGTGGGGAAAGAACTGGGTGGTGAAAAAGAAAGGGGAAGGGAAGGGAAGGGAAGGGAAGGGAAGGGAAGGGAAGGGAAGGGAAGGGAAGGGAAGGGAAGGGAAGGGAAGGGAAGGGAAGGGAAGGGAAGGAAAGGAAAGGAAAGGAAAGGAAAGGAAAGGAAAGGAAAGGAAAGGAAAGGAAAGGAAAGGAAAGGAAAGGAAAGGAAAGGAAAGGAAAGGAAAGGGAAAGATGAAAAAGAGAAAAAAGAAAAAAGAAAAATCTGGATAAGCTTTGAGTACTGAAGTAATGACAATAGAATGAAATTCAATATTAAAAAATGCAAGGCTGTGCCCAGGGGGACTAATAAAAATTTCTAGAAGAAGAAACTAGAAGCTCATCATCCAGAAACAGCTATGTAGGAGGAGGGCTCGTGGATAGTAGTAACTGGTCATGGAATTGCAACAAGCTTCTGTGGTGATCTTCTTGTTTTCAAGGTATCAGCATTCTTAAGTAATGATGCATCAGGAAGATGGCTTTCCAGAAGCACTCAGAGGCATTAGACTGGCACGGGGGACTGATCTGGAGCTAACTTTTAAAACTGATGAACACAAGCTAGGGAAATTTGAGGAAGGTTGGTTACCAAGGGTCTCAAAAATGAAAGAAAGTAACTTCAGGAGAAAAGACTGAGTTGATTAAGGGATAGACAAAACTGGCATGTTCAACACAAAAGGTTGGGGAAAAGGTCTTTGCAGCAGGAGTCTGGACAGATATGAAAGAGGTAAAATTGCATTGGTGAAAGCCAGAGAAAATGATGTTGCAACTATTGACGTGCAGGGTGGTGAGACATATGTTCCAGTTGTGAAGCAATTACAAGAATATATAAGCCCTGAAGTGGCTTCAAGCTGAATTCAGATTGGCATCTCCATGCATAATAATTAATGCACAAAAGCTTGAACATGAGGGACAAAGACAGTAGAACAATTCTAAATATTAATAAATTAAAATCATTCTGCTTGGTAGGAAGAAAAATAGGGAAAGTTTTGGGGAGACAAGAGAGAAACAGTAAAGGCTCAAGGTTCAAAAGATTAAAAACTGGAGGACCACATCCCAATTAACTAGGGAAGCTGCTCTAGGTGTTATTTCTTTTCCATGAAAACTATCAGCTATATTCACAGAAGTGTCCACTTACATTAGAAAGAATTGGTCTGTAAGTGAACTCTGCATGTTCTCAGAGGAGTTAGTCATCATTATTTTAATCTGTTTACCCTGTTTCTATTTTTTTTTTAATTTATAAAAGTCTGGGATTTTTTTTGTGGGTTTTTTGTTGTGTTTTTTTTTTTTTTTTTTTTTTAAATTGAGCTGACTGTGGTTCATTTTTCAACAGAAAATCAATCTTCTATCTTTATGTGAAAAGTCACCAGGGATGCCTGCATGCCAGTGTGATTTTTCCAATGCAGAATTTAGAGAATTTATCCATTGACCTGTGCTGAAATCACTAGGGCAAGCACAACCATTTAGATTTTTAGAGTGGCAAGAACAGGCTAGTGTTAGAGGGTATCCAAGCAGATGACTGCTCCATATGTAAATCCAGTAGTCACAGTTTGTGTGGAATATGTGCTTAACCACTAGATATTTCAGTGTACATGCATGTTTTGTAGCTAGATTTTTTTATTCTGGAGTTCATGTGGATTTTTTAATGCAACAGTAGAAAAGCTGTATGATTTCATTCAGAGAAACTGGTGTTAAAAGTAAAGCAACATCCTGCCCCTCAGAATGTGGAAGTGAAGATAGAAAAAAAATTTCTCTTTCATTCATGATTACAGTAAAACTAGTGGTGCAAGTGAGTCAGTACTAAGTCAGTAAAATTCAGATGTTTTCTGTCCTGAAAGACTTTGCGTGAGTGTCTGTCAGAGACCTGTTTGGGTTTAATTTATTAAGAGATAACAGCTATACTTTTCTAGAAGAAAACCAATGGAAGGCTAAACATAGTATGTAAATCCTAAAAACATAAGTGGGTACAGATGGACCTGACCTGATTTCAGAAAGGATATCTCAGATAATGAATCTGTGACTGGAGACTGTACTATGAAGGAAGCTGAACTAGGATTTCCTGTTTAACTCCCATTACAAAAATAAGGAACAAGACAATAGGTTTTTTTTCCATTTAAAATAAAATGTCTAATCATGTAATAGCTTCATAGAGTTTTAATTCTTATGGATGACTCGTTATGCTGCAAACTTGAGATCACATTATGTTACAAAAGGAATCACTGCAAATAGGGAATTGCAGGCTGGCCCTTAATTGTGTCTGCATCTGTCTCTGTGCTGCAGACTTTTAAGAAACATTGACAATTTCTCATCTGTACTAAAAGAGGCTGGAGTTCAGGTGTCAAGATACGGATGCAAATTAATCTCAGATTTTTGGATAAAGCTAAGTTAAAAACAGTGCCATGTAGATTATGAATTCTCATCATCCTGATAGTGATTGAATGGTGACAAATCCTGTGCCCGAAGATGAGCCAGGACTAGCAGAAATATTTGGCTACCCATAATTCATGGGCCTCAAAGCTTATGTCAGTTTGTCCAACAAGAGTCCAGCAAACATTTCCTAGTGGTCAGTTATAGCTGTTCATTTTCATAGAGGAAATATGTACTCTAAGCTGAATTACTAGCAAAAGAGGACATATTTTTAGAAGCAAGTTATCTTGCGTATATTTTTATCAAAGAGTACTGTAAAGCCAGGCTGATGTAACAAGGGTGACCTGAGTCCCAGCACTCTCCTTTTCCAGTTGGAACTGAGTTCCACATCTTTCCCTATTTAAAAGAAAAAAGAACAAAAAAAACCAAACCAAAACCCTTTCATTTAAATATTAATCACTGTTATCACTCTGAAAAATAAAGATGAGGGCTAGCAAAAATGCATGAAGAAGATAGTTTAGGGGAAGACTAAAATTTGGTGTACAGCTAATCTTTACTATTATTCAGTGCTTACTATGCTGTCCTTCATAGCACATATTTAATTACAGCACATGAGTTTGTTCTTTTAATCCAGATTTTGCAATTTGAACTGACTTTTCTGTCTGTTAGAAGCACAACTAGGAAAGAACATCAATACCAGATCCTTTTCCCTCTTACAACAGTTGAGATGACTATATGCCATACAAGTTTTAAACTGGGTTCAAGACAAAGCTTGTGGAGTCTTACACTAAGGATTAAGGTACCTGAGATCTGAAGTAAAAATATTTAGGGTACATGGATGGCCAAGCTTCTTCAAGCAACTCTAAAAATAGAGGTGGCTTTACTTTTTAACCAGCATGCTCTAATGATCCATTAGAGCAATTAGAATCACACTGGGGGGAGGGAACCTCCTATTTATTATGTATGAACATTAAAGATTACATGGCATTTTTAAAATAATAGCAGCTGTTTACTTCTGTCCTTAGTCAACATCTCCCCTCTGCTCTCCTGTGCTGTTGGGCTGGCTCACTGCCATCTCCCATGTCAAGGGTGATTGCATTGCATGACTTTTTTATGGCTGGCCTGCAAGGTGCTTTGGAATCTTTCAGGGTGAAAGGTTCTACTGAAATATAAAACATTATTTATTATTTTGCATAAATTGCCACATTATTTGTCTTAGATATTTATGGTTTATAGCTGTAATAAAAGAGCTGGCTATTCATACTGGATGACTCAATGATACGTAATTGGATATAGAGCTCTTCACTTCCAGGTCAGCCGCTCATCACTGGCACACAGCTATTTGGCAAGTATATAATAAGTAGGCAATTCCATTTCCTAGTGGTCACAGAATCTCAAGGGCTGGAAGTGACCTCGAAAGATCATCTGGTCCAACTCCCCTGCCAGAGCAGGACCACCTAGAACCTAGAGTTCACACAGGAACTCATCCAGGTGGGTTTTGAATGTCTCCAGAGAAGAAGACTCCACAACCCCTCTGGGCAGCCTGTTCCAGTGCTCCATCACCCTCACAGTGAATAAATTCTTCCTTGTATTTCTTTGGAACCTCTGCTGTTCCAGCTTATACCCATTGTCCCTTGTCCTGTCATTGGACATCACTGAACAGAGCCTGGCCCCATCCTCCTGACACTTGCCCTTTACGTATTTCTAAACATTAATGAGGTCACCTCTCAGTCTCCTTCAAGGTAAAGAGCCCCAGCACCCTCAGCCTTTCATCATAAGGGAGATGCTCCACTCCATAATCTTTGTGGCCCTGTGCTGATCTCTTTCCAGCAACTCCCTGTCCTTCTTGAACTGAGGGGCCCAGAACTGAACACAATATTCCAGATGTGGTCTCAGCACAAAAAATATGATCCCAAGTGGCATTAATGTGCTTAGGACTGTCACTGGGGAAGGATTTCATATCTTGAAATTGTTCTTGAAGATTTGGGTTAAGATTCACTGCCAAAATGTTGTGGGGAAGACTGTTGGCCATCATGCCTCTTGCACATCTCTGTCTCCAGAGCTGTTGAACCCAAACTTTTGCTAGTTTTTCTGCCTTAAATATTTTCAACGGGGTATTTCTAACTCAGAAGCATGTTTATACATATGTATGAGAGAAGGAGGTCTTTGTTCCAGGATTCATTTAGACTTGGTCCAGTGCAGTTTCTTATGTTATGCAGTGCTTATGTTGAAGAAGCCTGGGGCAGTTCTAACAAAGGATATTTCCAGATATTCTATTTCATAACAATTTGGAGAGCTCATAGAAAAAAACAGCTCTATGTCTGATACAGCTCAATGCTGAGAACTTTGTTCTGAGTCTCTGTAAATGAGAATGTCTTTTTCCAAAGCACCCAAGTTACTTTGGAACATGCATCCCCTTATCTTATGAGCAACCTGAAAAAGTCATCCTTAACCCTGCCTTACTTTAGTTCTGCTGAAATTCTTAGTCCTATACATTCTTATAACCTCGCTAGTGATAGCTAATCTGCTCAGACCTCACAGCCTCCCTGTGCAGATAGTCCCTCTGTCCACAATGAAAATATAGGACACCCAAGTTGAATTGAGCATTGAGTAACACCACATGGGTTTGCAGTGGTCTGTAACTGAAAAGGTTCACTGGAAGCAATTTGCAAAGAAATCCTTAGGAAACCACCTGGATGGTTATTTTAAATTAAAAAAGGAAGAGATGCCACTTTAAAAAAATAATTTTTAATACTAGGTTTAAGGTTCCATACATGTGATAGTCATTAAAGCTTATTTAACCCTGAAATTATCTGGCCTCTTTAATTCCACAGGGATTATAAGACTCTTGGGTTAGAAATGAAAAATAATATCAGAATGAAAATAGGACTTTCCTGAGCATAAGACTATTATTACAGAAGATTTTCTTAATCAAGCCTCTTTAAGAGCCAAGCAGTGGATAAAAAAACACAATCACACTATATTGCAGTCATCCACAGGGTCTTTGCTGATGCTTTGGGCCAGTGGTCAAAATAGGCACAAGTCAGTCCCAAACGCTGTGTGCGATACACTCACCTAAAATGCATGTAGAACTGATGATTTGTGCATCTGCAATCTCAATTGTAGTACACCCAGTTCCTTGTTGTAATACACTTTTGAGATAATTCCAGTGTGCTCTGACATTTGAGTTCTCAAAATTCTGAGCTTTCTGGTTGTTCAGACTGGAAACTTTCAGCAGGAGCAGTGACTTTTGTCAAGTTTCTGCTACACCAAACATCTGTGGTGTGCCCCACCACCCTTTCCCAAAGGATGAAACATGTTGCAGAGAGGGTGTTGCAAGCATTCCTGAACCAGACAGCTAAGCTGGAGTCATAAGTGTGCTGGCCAGGGCGCTACTTCGTAGAAGGCTCCCATTAGAATTAAAACATCCCACAACTCTCCTCACAACAGCCCTATTCTTGAGCGTGGCTGAACATGGAAATTTAAGGATGGGGGTGGAGTGAGAGGAGAAAGAAAAGACAGACAAGTAAACAGATAAAGAGGGAGCTCTTGCATGCAAGTGGAATTTCCTCTGAGCACAGGACATTCTTTATCATTAACTGGTCTGTCACAGGAAGGAAAATGGGAAAACAGTGTTTCCTGTTAGAGGGAAGAAAAAATCAATAGGCCTTGGAAATACCTGCCTGGAAAGAACTTTTTGTATTCCCACCAGCAAGCACAAAGAAATTTTTAACTCCTTTGGAGCATAAGTTGTGTTTTAAAGCAGTTTGCTTCTTGAAATGGGACTTCAGTGTAAACATTTTATTTCAAAATTATCAGCAGTTCAGGCTGCTTGGATCTATCTTGCTCATTTCAGAAAATTCTCTAAACTCCTGGAAATATATTTTGTAGGACAAAGGCTGTTCTTAAGGCAGTTTAATTCTTCTGAGTAGATGTCTGTAAAGGTAATAATAATTAAAAGGCCTATTTTCTATACAAATGCAGTCACTTCTGTAGTATTTTGATTAACGTGCTAACAGCGGGACAACTGATCTACTCTCACTTCTAGTAAACACAGTTTTCTTTTGGAAAGTGAACAGTTGCCAGGCAAGCGCTTGAAGCCTCTGGAGGACAATGAACTACCCTGCAGCTCCTGCATCATCTTTTTGGTTGCATTTTGCGCTGAATACAGCAAGGTGGTGGAAGTGTGAGTTTTCCAGGAGAGTCAGAAGAGGCCAGTTCACTGACAAATGCTGCAGGAATTGATGCACGTGCACAAGCAGTCTCAGAGTAATCTGCATTCCTCGGGATAATATTTTTTCTCTTCGGTGGCAGCTTCCTTCTGAAGATAGGCCTGAAGATTTAAGTTTGTGCCTTGATTGTAACTACATTCCCCATCAGTTTGAAGCTGTTCTGAGCTCATGACAAAGAGTATAGCAATGCCAGTGGCATAAGTGGATGAGCAGAAGCTATGTAATCCTGCAATGTAAATGTAAGAGGACAAAATAAAAAGAAGGAGGGAGGATGACCTCTTAGACATGCACAGAAAAAGGGTTGGGAGTCACTTTTTTTTAAATGGAGAGAGAGAAGTGGTTTGAGCTCAAAATGAAACTATCAGCAAGGCTAGAATTAAAAGAAAGCTTTAGGAATGATCTAACTTTTATTTTATTACATTACAGAAGACAAAAAATCAATAGCTGGTAATTCAGACAAAAATGAGTTATACAGGCCATTGACACAATGGACCAAACTTTATAACAACCACATCTGATGCTGTCAAGCCACAGGCTTCAGTGGCGCCAGTAATAATTATGGCTGATCACCTCTAATTCAGAGCTGCCTTGCTTGATAAAGGTGTCACTCTGAGTGGCTGCAGCATCAATATCAACTGAGGGTGTCATCCAATGGGTCAGCCTGCTGCAGAGAGCTGTGAGCTGTGTTTTCTTAATTGAATAGGATAAACCCTTGCTTTTCTCCTCTTCTTTTCTGTCTGTAAAAATCATATATACCTTAAAAAACCCCAATTTGAAATCATGACTGAAACTACTTGAATTCAAGGCTAAACCATGACTGAAGCTAACAGTGTTGATTCATAGATAACATATTCCAAAGACAGTTTCCAACCATAAGAGTATCCTCAGGAGGAGACTTTGGTACTTTACAAAAATCTGTTTCATCGCTGCTTTGATGAATTAATGAATCTGCTCTCCAAGAAACCTGTTTGGTAAAATGCTGCTAGGCAATAGAAATTGCTTTTCATAAACTCCTATCATTATAAGAAAGAAAAAGCAATGGCTTTGTGTTTTCTATTGTTTTCTGCATCTGGGTGTATAGGTGTATCCATTGACTGTCAGAAAAATTAATTTCAGTCTGAAACATTAGGTGGAGTGACTTTATAAAATAGTTCTTTATCTGTAAAGAAAGGAGTCACTTTTAAATACCCCTCTAGTGTTTCAGGTGCCATTAACACAACTTTGCAGGTTGACATTGAATCTGTTAGTCTTATGGTTGCTGAGGGATGGTACATTTCACTTCTTCTTCATATTATTATCATTACCTAGGCTTTGCATTCTTTTGTGGAGCAGCTGTGTGGACTACAATTAATTGTGAGCAATGGACAGTGAGAGAACCTTCTGAGGGGGAAGACACGGGAGGTATTTCAGCCACAATTACTATAGCATCAGGACTTCAAAACCACAATAGATTATGCTCGTGTACATGAAAAATTATTACAAGCTTCACGTACAAACATTCTCTAGCCTTAAAAAAATCTCAAATATCAGACTTGGGAGGTAAACACCAGAAAGGCATCACTTTACGTGCAGGATAGGCAATAGCAGCAGCAACCTTGGATGTCTTGGGGCTTTTATGGTACTTTTTAAGTAGTGGAGAAAGAGAGTGCCTTGCCCTTGTACGTTTGCAGGCGCACCGTTGTTATCCTTCAAGAACGTGGGGCTTGGTTCCAGCCCTGCGCGGCTGAGGGAGAGAAATCCCTCCTAGGCTGAGGCAGCACCGGCGGCAGCGGCGCTGTGCCTTGTCCCCCGCTCCACGCAAACCCGGCGCGCCCGGCTCGCGCCTTCGCCTCGCCCTCCTGGGCCCCCGCGCCATGCCCTCCCGGCCCGGCCGCCGCATCTCCCTGCAGCCCGCGCCGTCTGCGCATCGAGGGGCGAGCGCGTTAGTGTGCGGGATCTCCGGAGCAGCCTCCGTCAATCATCTCAGCCCCGTCCCTGGGTTTTCCTGTGATCCGGCCGGCAGCTGCGCAGGCCCTTCAGAGGCGGCTCTGTTTCTTTCTCTGTTTACTCGTTTCCAATGGCAATTGCACCACCAAGTCTCAGTACGTCTGGAACTTGGCCCGGGGCTGTTTTGGTTACATTGAAGTTTTTGCTTCAGCTCTGCCAGATTTAAATGGTGACTTCACCAGCACTGAGCTAAAAAGGAGAAAAGGGGAGGAGGGAGGTAGTGTAGCGAGCAGGAGCGAGGGAGGGAGAGGGCCAGAGCATTACATCATCATTTGGACGAGAATCAAATGGGAAGGATATGACTCACTCGGGCTAGTTAAGCTTTGGCTCAAGTTCTACATACACTCATTCCAGGGCTCTCATGTTCTGCACCTCAGCAGGGAATTCAGGCTCAGTGATGTCCATGAGGTTTGTTTTTAATTTTCTTTTCCTTTTCTGATTTCTATATACTTTTTTTCCCCCCTTACTTTCCTCCTCCTCTCCTCCTTCCCTCCCTAGTCCCGCTTTCCCACTCTCTTTTCCACTTCAGCAGAGTTTGTTTTCTGGTGCGTGTAACCTCAACTCGTAGCAGCAGAAGCTGGGTTTCTGACCAAACCAAACCCAAACAAGGAGCACAGCAAACTTGAGAGAAGTTTGGTGGATTGTTGTTTGTTTGTTGTTTCCGCCCCCCCCCCCCCCCCCCCCCCCCCGCCCCCCAGTCATTGTGTTGCTCCTAATCGGAGGAGACAGGGAGAGAGTTAAAATGCAGGAACCAATCGCTTGGACGGTGATGTAATGCTGGAACTGCAGGGTTGTTAAGTAATGTGAGAGGAAGGGGGTCAGGGTTGCAAAGCATTTACCTGCTGTCAAGGGGCTTTAAGTTTATTATCAATTGCAGTGACTGTAACTGGCTTCAGACTGCACTCTCTAATTATTAACAGACTTCTCTTTTTTATCTTTTATTATTAAAAGTAAAACTGTATTATGGTATTTTAAAAAATGTGATATTATCACAGCTGCAAATTATTTTCCACCAGGGTTTTTTGATATTTTTAAAATGGCTTGAAACTGGGTATCTCTTTAACAAAAAGCCCAGGGAGTCAAAAAGAAAAGAGAAAGGCAAAAAGGAGTGGTTCTTTGAGCATAGCTGGAGAATTTGGAACTGTATGAAGGGAGCAGTTCAGCCTCTGCCTAGCAGAGTGAGTAAAAGCTCCTACTGTTGCAAATCGGCTGTACAAAGTAAAGCGTTGAAGGGAGGCAGTTTGCAGAGCTCATCCCGAGCAGCCTCGGCGTTTCATCCCTAACACTTGTCAGCAGCAGTCTGATCCCTAGCTCACCCCTAGATCACTGCTTGCTTGATGTGCTGCTCTCATCACCGTTCTGGGACTTCTGAAGTTGCGACCCAGCAGGGCAGATCCCCTCCTGTCCTGGTTCTACTTTCCAGAACTACCTGGGAGTTGGCACATCTGCCCCCTTTTAGCCTTTTCTTTTTTTTTTTTTTTTTGCATTTAGCCAGCAGCCTCTGGGGGATGGAGGGGGGAGAAACAAAAGATACCTCAGCCCCAAGTTCACCGAGAGTATGTTACCCTTAAGGTGGGCCACACAGAATTTAACACCAAGCCTCTGTTTGGGCATTGCTCATGCTTAGATGTGGGATTAATGCAAGATACCAGGTGTGTTTTGGTGTCCTCAGGATACCCGTTCTGCTCGGAGGAGCTCTGCATCAAGTTTCTGTGTCGAAGAGCTGTCTGCTCCTAAAATACTGCTCTCAGAAGTGCCCCCTTCAGGGAAATTCTCTCTCGGAGGGAAACACTGTATTGGTGTCTGGATCAGCAGTGGATCAGAGATTTGCTTGGTAACTAAAGATAGCCTTAAACACACTCTCGAGGCTTTGGTGATTGTTTATATTTTTTTACACCCTAGAATTGGGTCCTGAGTGAGCAGAATACCAAACAGTTTTGTCTGTGATGATGGCAACACCTCCCCATGTTCATCTGAACAAGACCAGAATCCCTAACCAAATCTGCCTTCTCTTTCCTCCAGTAGTCCTCTGCAAAGATATCTTGTGCCTAGCTGTGATGTTCCCACACTTCACTCTCATTTTTTTCCAAAATGCCCTGATTTCCAAGCCCCTCAGTCAACTGCTCGCGCACAAACAAGTGCTCATGTGCCAAACTTTTATCATTTGAGAGCCTAACGTAAGGCCGCACCCGGCTCAGGCCCACGATGCAGTGCAGATATACCATATGGATTAGATTGCGCAGTGCTCTGTTGAGGATGTGTGGGTTGCGGAGGGAGCTGTGCTGCTGCAGGAGTTCATGTAGGATTTCTGACTCATATTTTCTCCTAGAAATGTTGGAAGTACAATTCTACCATCAGAGTAAAGCCGAGTAGAGTCTTCCCTTAGCCTGGCTGCTCTGGGTGCTGAGGTGGACTTGTCTTCACTCTTTCCCTTCCTGAGTTTTCACTCTGGAGAATTTGTACGGGAAAATTCCATCAGTGTTGTCCTAGGATAGTATCTAGCCACGTTGGGCAGAGGGTGACAGACTGTCACACTTCATCTTTGCCTACACAGAAATGCATCCTTGCTGTTTCTCCTATAATAACATAAAATACACTGTGTGGCATGGCCTGGCAGCCTTTGGGCATCAGATTGCATTCCATGGGAGATCAGAATCTCCCATGTCTGGTACTGGCTATTGGCATTTCATCTGGCTGGAAGGGCAATGAAGTAGAACATCTTGGTGCTTCAGTCAGCGTGGACTGTCCGATGACCCTGTCTTGTGCTTACGACTTTCACAAATCAGCTTTTGTCTTCTCCACTCTGCTGATTTTTGCTCAGTGAAGTTAGGTAGAGAGTGTAAAGATATAAATCCTTCTTCCCCTTCAGAGGTGCAACTCTAAGCTACAATTTGCCTCCACTACTGAACTTATATCTACTGAAGACCACAGAAGAAACCAATTTTAAAGGCTTCTTTCAAAAAGTTGCAGTTCAAAATTCCATGTCTGTACACGTGTCTCTGTGTGTATGCATGCATGTATGTATGTTTGTTGCCTACTGAAGCCACAAAGCTTAAAATTAATGAGGTATAACTGTCCTAATGAGAGACAAACAGTTCTAGTTGTGCTTGGCAGGTGCTTTTGAAAGGCATGTTCATCATGGACAACAACAAAAATTGAAGCAGCTGCCGATTCTGGATTCTTTCAGTGCTAGCTGCCCATCTTGTGCTGCTTTGAGGCCACTGTGCAGGTATGCCTGTGGACTTGCAGCTCCATGGTCAGAGGTCAACGCTAACAGACATCCTCAACAGGTCTGAAGCTGGGCCTTCTGGCAAGAGGATTTTCTTATTGAAGATAGATATCTTTAGGGACCTAATTTTTAAACATCAGCCAAGAGAAATGGTAACAGCACTCTGAAAATGAGCATCAGAAGATATATTCAGAAGCACATGTAACATGTCAAACAAACCAGAAGCCAAACACACCAGAACGGGAAGTGGTATTTGCACTGGAGAGCTGGCTGTACGCAGTCAGCCTGTGAAGAAAGGCAATCTGCTTAGAGCAGAGCCTGGCTGGAAGAGGTCCAGTAAATTTTCCCCACCAAGATCCCAAGTAACATTTCCGCCTGCATCGTTGAATGTGTGCATTGGCAGAATACCTGCTCTATAAGCTGTGTGATTTTAAGCCATAATTTGGTGATCCTTAGCTGGTCTCTGCATGCACAAAAGATTTGGCACTGCAGTTGTGATACGAAAGGTAAAGATCAGAGAGCTTATTTTTATTTGACTGAATGTTATGCGGCTGCCCCTGTGTTCCTCGATTTTCTCCAGTGAGACTGCTGTTTCCTTTAAACATTTTTGGGAGACTTGGCCGATATTTATGAAGTTTTTAGAGTTGGCGTGACAAGTTCTGGAGTCAGAGAAGGCCAGATGTTGGGTGGAAGGAGTGGCAGGGCTGGCCTCACATCGTATTTTGGACATGGGAGGCATGAAGACCAAGTTGTCTTCTGCATTCAGGGCAGGGTACTGGGGCAGAGTGGTCTCCTCCAGCCTCCCCCATCTCTCTCTCCTTGCCTTCCCACCATTCTTTTGTTTGTCCTGCACATGCCTAGGCCACGTTCAGCCCAAACTGTTGAAATCAGCTCTGCCAAGTATTACACTTTCAGATCAAAATAAGAGTTTGGTTCCTTCAGTGTGAAATGAATGCTAGGTCTTTCTCTGCAGCTATAGATAAACCAGATATGAAAGTAATTACATCTCATTCCTATCTGACTCTCTTATTTGCCATAATCTCTTTTAATCCCTTTGATACTCATCATAATAATGTTAATCTTAATGAACTCATTTGATATTAATGCGGATGTGATTTGTAAGTTCAGAGCAGTCTTGCCATTCCTGTTTAGCATTTATTAATATCCACTTAACTGTATTTATGCTCTCTTTCTCCTGCAAATGGACTTGGGTATTTCTGTCTTCCACCTAGCTTATGTGGCAGTTCCCATAATGGAACTCTCTTCCCACACTCAGGTTCGTATTTCCTTTCTATTCCTGCTTACACCATCCCAGAGAAATTACCTGATAGAAAGGCTGCATGCATCTGATACTGGCTTTCTGTATCCCATTGCTTACTCATTTCTTCCACTTTCGACATCAAATTTGAAGGAACTCGTATCCTCTTGCTTCTCATTCATGTGGCATTCCTTCTTAGATTGTTTCAGAGATATTACCTTACTATAGCCCTTGTTTCATTGTCTGAGGGTGAATGAGTAGGAGACAACCTCTACTCTTGGCAAAGAGGCAGATTATTTGTTGCTTACTACCAAACTCTCCCTGAACACTCTGTTTATGGGTGGGGTACCTTGCCCAAACAGTTTCCAATGTGACCAGCCAATTCCAGTGAGGGAGGACTATGTTTGGATGTTGAACCTGATCCAAAGCTTATTGCAGTGAATGAGAGTGCTGCCTTGATGGACTTTAGATAAAATCCATACAACTATCCTCTTTCCTTCCTGTGAGCACCAACACTCTAGCTTTGGGATGTGCCCTCCTGAAAAACTACTTGTGATCCCACAGACTGATGAACCTTGCATTAACAGGTGATTTCCTCTCTGTTGGTGCTTGTGTTTGTTCTTAAACATGGCATAGAAGTTCTGTGTTGTGGTACTTGCCATCTTTCCTTTCCATTTCTGCCAAACGTATTTTTAAGGCCTGGATTGTCAAATAGCATGACTTATATTTGAGCCTCAGTGACACACATTTTGCTGTTAAGGGCTTTTGGATCCTGACAGAGCCAGGAAAGTATCATTTATTTAACAGAACACTGTTTATTCCATCCCCACTTCCATTCTTTATTTTATGTCCTGATGATTCCCTGTAGCATCACCTTCCTATATTAAAATGAATAACCATACTGAAAACATCTAATTCTAATTTACTGAAAGATTTCTGCACATTATCATAAAATCAGCCATTGTCTTAATAAAAACTAATACTGGAGAGTGAGAATTGTAGTCTTTCAGGTCAGCACAAGATGTATTTGTGTGATGGTCTTTATTGTAACATAGTATCTTTCATTCAAGTGTGTCACAGGATGTTTTGCAAATTACAGCCATTAAGTCGAAAATATTAAAGCTCTTTATTAGTATGAATACAAGATGTATTCATATAAATAACAAGATGAAGGGTTTTACTGCAGATACCTACAGCTCTTGTGCTGCTCCATGACCGTGAAGAATATGGGCAGTGTGGGTGCTGTTTTCTGGAGATCAATAAATCTGTGCCCATTAGCAGCAGCAAATTAATAATAAAAGTTCATTACTTTTTCCCTAAATGTCAAATAGTTATCAAAAGCCCTGTCAAAAATAATAGTAGAACAGTAGAATGTTTTACCACACTGGAAAAGCTCATCAACGCCAGTAATTTTATATGTCAGATTTAACATGAGCTAGCTTTTTCCAAACTGAGTCTTAAAAACCAGAACAGAAAAAATGTTACTGGAGCAGATCTTCCCTTTGCCTCCGTTTAAGGGCACTCAATATCATGTAAAAAAGAGTTCCCGTACTATGTTCTTTGTGGTCATTTGGTTGCCAGGTCGAAGTGAACTTTTCTTTCACTGCGGCTAAGGATGAGAGCTGTAATTCTCTTGTACCTTCACTCACAGGACTGCAGGAACTGTCATTGCTCTGAATACTTTTTCATTTTCCTGACATCCTTTGATGTGAGTTTCTTTTGTAAATTTGTGTAGAAATAAGATTTCTGAAAAAAATCCAAAATAAAGGCTAAATTAAAGCTCACTTTATGGATTGCCCGAACCAGCAGATCCCTTGCCATTGGAATCCAGTGTTGACAAATACCTCTGTGGCCATTCATATGAAACAGGGCTGTGCTGCACGAAGTGCAGATTAGTACAGAAATCTCTGTATGCATGGATCTGTTTGTTTATACAAACAAAATTGACTTCTGTTATCCATATCAGAAAGAATTTATCACAAGTAAGATTCCAAGGTCAATGACCTAAGGCATTGATGTACGTATATGCATTTGAGTTTCAGTGTTTTTCTTTTTGAAATTGAAACTATATTAGCACAGCAGTAACTCCTATTTCAAGCATTTCCAAAATGAGAAATCAAATATTGGGCAAAAAATTTAAACAACAGTTAAAGGGGAACATTGCTATGCATCAGTGAGGCTTTTGTTTGGCTTTTTACTTGTGAATTTTGTGCACTATGGAACCTTTTCCATTCGGAGGAAACCCTACTGCAGCTGCTGCAGTTCAGTAGGTGCTGTAATATGTTGAACAAACAAATAGTATGTAGCAAATTTTCTTTAGTAAACAACCTAGCCATTTTTTAGTTTAGTTTAACATATTTTGACTCAACTTTGTAGTGCCCTATAAAAGAGCTGCAGCATACTTCGAGAGAAGTACAAAACCTTACCAGCAACATTTATAAAAATCTAATGAGAAAATAAATTAATATTTCAGACAAAAAAAAAAAGACTATAGACTTAACTGGAAAAGTATGGATTTATAAAGATCTATTTAGAAAAGTGAAATGAGGTTGATTGGAAAGTTTCCAACAAGGTTTCATAATTGTTAAAATTGCGGCTTTTGACAAATAATAATTGTTTCAAGGGAAATTGTGAATTATTTCAAGAGAAAATTCTTTCCCATCCAAATTGGTAATAGTTTTTCCTGAGAAATATTTGGGGTTTTTATTTAAAAAAGGTCTTGAAAGAGAATAACAGTTTCTCACTTGCTGTATACTGAAAGATGATTAATCTTTGTATATTTTTTTTCCACTGGATGGCCAATGTCTCTTCTAAATGGTTCTGTTACTTGTGATTAATTTCTGTTGGAAAATGCTGAGCAAGTGTGAAGAGTAGCAAGTGATAAAACAAACAGTAATACTTATCACACATATTACACTCCAGAGTTATAAACTTTAGTCTCACCTGGTGCCCAGGAGAGGTTTTTGACTGATAGCACAGCCAGCAGCACCTCTATGTAATGTCTCCTTTTTTTTTTTTTCCCTTGAAAGATATTTCTTTATCTGAGGCACACTTGGTTTAAGAAGCAATGTTCCAATAAGAGGACTTTTTGTAGCGTAGGTTGGATTGAGATGGATGTAGGAAATGTACGAATCTGATGCTTTCTCACACAGCACTGAGCACAGGAGCATTGGTTTTTGGAGGCACATCTGCATTGGCATGTGTCTGTTGTACACAGTAATTATCAAATAGGGCAAACATTAGATATAATAATTAACTGATTGGCTCAGGGTCAGATATTTGGGTTAACCCGAACAATCACCAGAAGACTTAGGAAGATCTTCTTTGTAGTGGGGAAAATAAAAAATCTCTACACCAAGAAGTAAAGAACATGTGCACCTCATATAAGAGGTATAACTGTGGCTCTGAATTGGTGCTGCTGGAGAGAGAATAAGTTAAACTTCAAGATGCTTCATTCTGTAGCTTTCCCAATATAAATAACAGTCACTTAAGCTTTAGGAGATACCTGTTAAACATGCAAAGATAAAACAGGAATACTCACAAGTAGCCATTTTTGCCTGAAATGTGAGACAAAATGAAGCCAGATATCTTTTCAGTTTATAGACAGATAAATGAAGTCTTTTTCTCTGCTTGACTAAGCATCTGTATTTTCTGCTCACAGTCAGGAGTTACAAGAGAAATCTAAAATGATACACGGAAATCCATCTCAAGTATTTCCAAAGCAGTCAGGTATTTGAGGTTTGACTTTAAATTTTTCCCTCTTTTTCTTTTTTTTTTTTTAAAAAAAAAAAAAAACACAAACCAAAAACCAAAGAAATCCCCCCCAAAACTCCAGGGAAGTTAAAACGTAACAAACAAAAACTTCTGAGTCTTTGTGGTATTTTTCAGCATGTTTTGCAAAACTAGGGGGCAAGTTTTGTCCATCACTGTGTGAGAGATCCATTTGCTAATAACCAGTGAGCAAAAAAGTACATTTTACAGGAGCTTAGCTAGCAGAAACTGTTCCCACTATAAAAATAATGGCACATTAATGCCTTTTTGTATTGAATTCCCTGTATACCTTTTCCTGTGTTAGTATTTGTCCATTAACTAATGACTACCCCATAAGCTGCCACTAATATCACATGTAAAATTGTCTTGCCCTTCTGCATGCTCAGTTATTATTGCAAAATTAATAATTCCTCATGGAATGTAACATGAAGACTGAGAAACAGTAACTAAACATGATTTTTCCGTGGCAAAGGCCTGTGCGATGATGCTGACTCAATCTTATATTTGACTTGAACTAAAAGGCTTAGAAAAGGATATTGTTTATATTAATGAAGTTTCCAAAAGTGCAGTCTAGACCATACAGCCTGTCTCTCACTGGACTGGTGGCACATTCTTTACTGTCATGCATACACCTTGTTTGCATCCTCTTTTCACGTAAACAAGACAGGCTTTGTCACTTCAGAGTTCTGTGCCTGACGCTCTGCTAAAATGACTGTTGAACTGAGAGCAAATCACTGAATCTGGATGTGTGGTAGAAACGTCCTGGCTGAAGGAGCTAATCCTTTTGGAAAACAAAACAAAAAGTCCCATACTTTCCTGTGGGACATACTATTTTTCCTTTGGCTTGAGAGCAGCGTTCCTACCCAGTTAATTTATTAATGAGCCTAATCAGTCTTTAAATAAGGTAGTTTTGAAAGTATCAGTGTTAGTTCTGGTTTTCATTTATGCGTTGATATTGATGTTCAAGTTTCTAACTAGCTGTTAAAATCAGTTAGGAAAATTCTGGGAGAGAAGATGGAAAGGACTGAGTTGGAATATTAGCTTGTTTTTAATAGAACAGGAAATGAAGAAAAACTGACAGATTTAGGTTTCTTTTGTGTCATTGGTGTGCTTGTAGAAAGTGAGTTGTAATGGTAACTGTTTTATGTGAATAACAAATTTGTTGACTTAATAGCTGAAATAAAAATTAATAACTTAGGTTAACTCAAAAGGAATTAATTTCTTAATTACTCTGTGTAAAGAAAAAAGGCAAAGAAATTGCCAGGTTTAGAAGAAAATTAACTCCTTAAAATGAGCTACGTAAATTTCCAAATTAATGTGGCATTTCAAAATGGAAAATTTAGAAACATAAAAAGCCTCTATTTCTGCGAATAGCGGCTTCTCCACTTCATGCTTCTCCACTTCCAAGACTTACTAAATATAATTTATTAGTGAATTTAATAATTTTGGTCAACCTGATAGTGCTGCTTTTGGTAAATTTTCTATTTGACTGAGGAAAAAAAAAAAAAAGCTGAGCTCCAGCTTTTGAGCTTGGCTGCAATTTTTTGCATAAATCACATCAGTTACAATGCGAGTGAATTCACTGTGGTAGAGTATATTAAATTCGAACATGTGCTCCATATAATTGAATTCTCTATCCTCACGTTACTTCAGAGTTTGCGTTGATATCGGGACCCTCCAGAAAGAGCTTTTTGTCATTTCCAACGCAAGCATGGCTCTTGCAACTTAATTTTTTTTCCAGCATATCTCACCCAGTGTGAGTTGCAGGGCCAGCAAGGCACTGTGCTGTACTTTCATCATCTCTGCCATCGGTAGAACTAGCTATGAGTTACAGTGGCTGAGGAAATCTTGCAAGGTTGTAAAACTCAGGAATATTAAAGGAGGGCATGTAAATTCATGTAGTTTGATGCTTGCAGGATTGGAGACTAGATGTCCATAGAAGATGATTGAGAAAACTTGTTTTCTTGCCAGTGACAGGTTAAAAATAACTCTTCACTTTAAGCTGCCTGTAAGACCGTTTCTAGTCTTGCAAGACCTCTGGGAAAGAGTTTCTTTTTGCTTCAGTGGGAACCTTGACCTAAAGAGTTGAGTCTTCTGTTTGGTGCCTGTTTTCCCTGGAGTTTCAGTGACTTATCATTTTGACTGTCTGGGATTTGATGATTTGAAATACCAAAGGGATCTGGAAGGGTTTTCGTTGTCACACAGTCCCTGCGGACTGGTGGTCAGAAGGGGAGGTGTGACTGGATGCCCAGAATGGTCATTCACTTGAAAACCATGTTTCTGTTTTGACAGAAAATTTCTCAGTTAGTCTGTTTTTTTTCTACTTTGTTCAGAGAAGAGTCAGAAGTTAATGAGGAAGCCCATAAAACTCCATTTTAAGGTTGCGTTCTTTAAGTCATAAAATGAAGGTCCTCTGGGTGAGACAAAATGTATTAAATATTAAACACAACATTCAGGGTGGCTTTTTTTAATGGATATTTTCCTCAGAAAAGAACATAAATGAAACATATGTAATCCTAAGTCGATTAGTCTAAGTGGGAGTCTGTCAAAACGTGCCAAATTTGCAGTGGTTTTTGTGTCTGTTAAGTAGCAAGATTCTGTGATACACTTTCATTTGGTATGATTTTTATCCAGTAATGTGAATTTCTCATTTGGTTATTTCTCTTTGCGGTGATCCTTGATATGTTACTTAAAAAAAAAGTCTGAGCAGTTGAACCATATGTTTGTATCATAGCTCCTAATGTCAAAATTTTAATTGATTTTCCCATATTCAGGGTTAGGAGGGAGCTGTATCATGTTCCACGACGTCATAAAAACAAAAATATTTGAAATATGTTTTGAATAAAAGGAGAGGGGAGAAGAAAAAATGCTTAACTTAGAAAAGATGTGGGATTCATTAACAAAGGAAAATACTGGCCACGGACCAACGGCAAGCCAAATGTTTTGCCAGCAGTTTGCAGTTCACAGTCATCATTGCATGTCATTCTGCCTCCTGCACCAGCCCCTCCAACCATATATGCCTTGCTTTTAAAGAGAAACCTGTCTGGTTTGAGTTGAATAAATTAATTTGGGTTTACTTAGTTTAAAAACAAAAATATAGAGGGCCTAATTTTATTTCATTATGCCCGTGGGTAAAGGCAGTCCAAGGTAATTACAACCACAGTGCTGGTTGCTCTATCTTAATTAAAGAGGGGGTTTTTTTTACACATAGGTTTTTGCACAACCTAATAAAATAGTTTGTGGTCTGGCTTGCCTCAGTGTCGTAAGAGTGTACTCACTTGAGAAATTGTTCAGCTTTTGCTAAAGCTGAGGCCCTTCCATGCGAGAGGAAGCATGGAGCTGCTCAAGAGAGCACAGGTAGTTTACAGTCCCTCCTATTTAGTGTAAGGGCACCATCGTAAATCATGCAGCAAACAACCTTTCATACAGTCTCATACACTAAGGTGCATGCTTGTTGGCAGCAATGAATGTGTAAGCTTCAGTAAGTTTAAGCAATAATGAACTCTAGAAATGTGCAACACCGGTTACACACCTGTGACTGAACCTCTTATAATTGCCCTCCCCTAGTCCGGTTTTGGATTGTTTGGGATTTTTTTTGGTCGTCTTTGCAAATAAATATGATTTATTGCTCAGCAAATTCTTTTAAAGAAAAGGCATAAAAACATATAAATAATACACTTTGGGATGCTGGTTAAAAAAAAAACTCAAACAAACTCAAATCCCAACAAGCATGGCTAAGATGGCCTGTTATTAGAAACGTCAAAGAAGGCATGTTTGCTAGTTGAGTAAATCAAGTAGCGTGGTAAAGACACTATCTCAGGGATGATTAAGGGTAAGTGATTTTCATTACTACATTAAGTTCTCCTTTCTGTTGTGGTGCTTTTTATATCACATCAAGCTTAGCTATTTACTTACGCTGCTTTAAAAAGCCCCAGTGCCTCAATCACTGAAATAATGACTCAGTGCATTGATTCAGAAAGACAACAACACAAGCTAGCTTTGCTTAATGCTCAGGAACCTGACACAGGTACTTTCTTTGAGTGCTCCATCTCATGCAGTTGGGATAACTGACTGAACTCAGTTTTGCAAATACCAGTGGAACAGATCCCCAGGTGACTCAAATCAGTAAAATTTTGCTTCTCCAACGTGTTCCCCCTTTCACTTGGCACTAGTGCTTTTCTTCAAGTTGCACGACTTTCCCTGACTTTAGATTCACATTCTTAGATATTTAGGGCCACCAGTTGTCCTCTAGTCAGATCATAGTTGTGTTACCATTCTCATTTGCAAGGTCGAGGTTCACAAATGTTTCTGAACCTTGCAAGAAGGGTCTCAGTGTTGGAATAAGGAATATCCGAAGGACCCTAGATGCTTTGCTGAGTGATCGGCGGTGGATTTTGTTTCTTTCTGTTGGGCATATGGATTCTCCTATGGAGGGGCAAGCAAGTTTAGCTTCAGCTGCTTGAACTGACAGTTTCACCGTTTATGAAGGAGGAAATGCCAACAGGCTGTGCATTGTACCCCAAGCCAGGACTCCATCCAAGGAGAGGGCAGCCGTAAGCTGCTTTGGGCTGCTCTGAAACTGCTCTGAAACTGTCTCTGTGGGACAAGGGGAGCTGAAATGTGTAGTGTTTGACAAAGCTGGAATCTCTTCCAGCCTGCCTAGGAATGGCCCAGGTCACTTGGCAGCACTGGCTGCATAGGGGTGCGAGTGTGATTATAGACATCTGGGCTTCCTAGAGGTCTTCATGCCTAGAATTAGGCATGTGTAAATGGGGAGAATTAGCCTAGAGGTGGATCAGAGAGACTTCCACCCCCCACACTTAAGTTCAGAAGGTGAAAATACTGATTTATTTCGTACTCTTTGTGGTGATACTGAAGCAACAACATCCAAATATGCTTCTAGGATGCAGTTGCCAAAGAAATGTTTCACAATGAACACAGAGGGGCATCCCTGTGGCAGCCTCAGCTGAGGTGCTAATGATTTCATAACCTGTTCTTTTATTATGCAAGCCATAAAACCTGCTGAGACTGCTCAGTACAGGGGTGCCAGCTGCCAAGGCAGGATCCAGGGCGCAATGGTGGATCAATAATGGGTTTGCATGTGGAACAGATCTATACTGTGTATTTTACATACATGGCTTTGAAACTACAAGAAAACAGCCACTTTCTATTTCCATTTACATTAGAGTCTTTTATTGAAAATCTGAAATAGACATTTATTGTGACCATAACCTTACCACAAATTAAAATCAGATCCCAAGTCCCCTGTGAAAAAGAAGCTCAGTATAATGTATGGAGATGTCAGAAATGATACTAAATGACACTTAACTTTAAACCCCAAACACTACGCTTAGCCATGGTTTAGGGTTAAATCTGCAGTGGAAATAAGACCGGGAGCTAAGCAAGGCTTACAGGGGAGGGAATGTCCCAGTAGATGTATAGCCACAAGCTAAAGAACAAACAGCTGGTTGTGTGTGTCTGCCAAATGCAAAGTGTCTTGCATATATACTGCTGCATTTTCTTTTCTTAAACCACAGATTACCTTTGTTATATATCCTACATGGTCCAGGCCAGATTTATATGAGATATAATGTTGTTGGTTCAGATGGTTTGGTGATATAGAAAAAGAGATAAAGGCAGATTTCTGTGTTGATCTAAAAGGTACACATCTGAATCTTTATTCCTAAACACCCAGTTTCTCAGCCAATTTTATGTATGAGCCAATTTAAGGACTTGTTATCTGGCAGACTAATACCATGGATAAACTGTGCTTCACAAAATAGAGAGATCAGGGAGAAAAAAACCAAATCCATGCTGACCTGCGACCTGACTCTGCTGCTATTCTCTGCATTCATCATATTTACCTTTTCTATTAAAAAAAAAAAGAAACAAAATGACAACAGCAAAGGCAGAGCAGAGTGAGTAAGCCATGGCTTCCGACCCCTGGAAATTGGCCATACTCACTGCTGTGCAAATTCCTGCTGCTCTCTGAGCTGAGATCATACTGTTGGAGATGGCAAGTGTATAGAGCACAGATCTGTATCTTTCTTCCATTGCTAAATATTAACAGTAAAAAATAAACGCAGGTGATGCAACAGGCTTTGACCAGGACTATTTATGTGACTGTTGAGATATTTTAACCAGATCAGTCAAATGTCTGGCACTCTGTGGGCCAAATCAAATAGAATTGATGTTACTGTAAACTGAGTGGAGCTGACATTTTCTTGCTTAGGTAAAGTTAACATTTTTTTAGATGTTCACGTGCACTATATTGGTGTGTCTCAGGGTATGTGTGTGACAAACATTTTGCTTATTTTATAGGAGACATCTAAAATATGGCACATCTTTGCCTTTTCATTCTGCCTGTTCTGCCTCTTCTCTTTCCTAAGCCCTTTTCCTCTGCCCTCCCAACAGAGCTGAACAAACATTTAAAAAAAAAAAAAAAGAGAAAGAAAAAAACAACACCCCAAACTAATGTGACTTAAATGTCAGCATGCTCTGAACTTATCAGGCCAGCAAGAGAAACAAATTACATAGTCAGAGGCCTTCCAGTGACAACTCCAGTGTGCTCGTTCCCACAGTTTAAATCTGGAAACTCTTAATGCAAATGCTGGAGTTGATTGCAATGGTTACGGTGGCACTTCACTGAAAAGCATTGCTTTTGAATTCAGTTTTGCAGTGTTGTGCAGTCAGTGCTGGTTAAAACTACGCTCATGTTCTTGGAAGGGCTGTTTTCAGATCTGTATGTCTACAGGAGACTGAGGCCACATCTAGACAAGTGGCATTATTTCAACCATGCAAATGCAGCTACAGAAGTCCTTCTAGCCTGATCAGCCTGGTCTTTTTAAGCTAGTTTATACAAAGGTGATTTCTCCTTGCTCACTTACAGTACTGAAAACTGTGAGGTGCAAAATCCTAAAGTTATCCAGTACTCTCAGAGCTTCAAAATTCACTTAATGCAGTTTTTGACTCTGCAGATCATAATTCTATATTACTTATGTTGACATGGAAATGTTCTAGCTAAAGCAGTGTGCAGTGGCAGTTCTCAAAGGGAACCAGAAAGAAAACAAGAAACAGTGCAAACCAAAACTACTCATGGAGAAGGTATGAACACTTACAGTTTGTGTTAAAGACATGAAATAAATAATCAGAAATAAAAATAGCAATGTGTTAATTCATACCGTAGACTCTTGGAAGTTGATAGGATGACCAGAGCTTTTGCGTGATTGCCTACTGACTGTGAAGCCCTTTAAGTTGGTGAAGTGATGCAGTCTTAATCTTCAGCACAAAGGTCTGGTTTGGGAGAATGTTTCCCCTTTAAGACAACATGTCTCTCAAGACAAAAATGAAATTTAAAAAACCCCAAACAGCTGCAAAACACTAAACCAGAAACATCAGTAAAAATTGGAAGGTAAAGTAATCTTTATTATTATTATTATTATTATTATTATTATGTAGTGAATCGTTAACAGGCATAAGTCAGCATTTCAGGGTATAATTTAGGAAAATACCTTTAAAGGTGTCATAGTTTTTTATGGGTCTGATCATGTTCCAAATGACCATGTTAGCAACACTCCTCTGAACTTCAGTGGCAAGAACATCTGCCACATTAGGAACAACCTCTCCTTGTCTTTCTCAGCTGTATTGTATGTGCCGCACAAGGCAAATATGATGAATGTAAAGCATACTGGAAAGCTGGATTGCCTAATTGGCTTCAGCCAAGAAGAGCAGCAAGGGTAGAATTTGGCCAGTGCTCTCAGGAGAAATGCTGTGAATATTATTGTGATCCTCCTGCTTCACTTCATAAGCTCATCACCACCAGGGGTCAGGAGGAATTGCTCAGACCACAGATGTCAAGGTGTGAGGTGGGGATTTTTGTTTTCTTTTGAAGCATAAGACATAGATCACTGTCAAAGCTTGTTTTACAACGAGATGTAATGCATGTTATATAGTGTGTGTTTATGGAGTCTGCGTGCATGTGTGCATATGAGTGAGATTCCCAGTTGATTTAAATCCATTGTCTTTGGCAAAGCTGTGTGCTGTACACCATTTAGAATTGGCCCTATTGCTGTTGACATGTTCATGCTTTTCTTATTGTTTTCTCAAATTACTGTGTTAACTGGGTTGCAGCTCTTGACCTGTCCTTATTTTTAAGGTTTATATTTCGTTAGTGATATTTTGCTCCTAAACAAGAACATTTTGAAGGTCACCAGGTAGACTAATGTGCAAAGCTTTTCAGGAGAAAAGTTTTGAATACGCCTCTGATTCTCTCATCCCAAAGAACAATTCAAAAGTGAACAGCAAAGTATAAAACCTTGACTTTTTATATTTTATCCCATTTTCACTTGCTTCTATTTAAAACATTTCATAATAGGAAGTCTCCCTTCTGATTTGGGCTGGAGAATCTAAGAAAAATGCTTAGTGTGTGACACTGCTGACCACTCAGACTTGCTGCTTTTTATTATAAGTATTAGCTCGTTTGTATGCATATTTTGAAAACTAAGATTTAATATTTACATGTTATCTGGAATTTGATCTATGACTTGAAAGGCTACTGTAGCCACAGTAAGAATGAAAATAGCCCTGAACTGTTGAAAATTCAACTCGGAGCACTCAAAGTGGTAATGACTGCAATAGTAGTTTTGTCGATATTTATAAATCAATGCAAACCAGAAACTGAATGTTTTAATTTACTACAGTTTCATTGTAACTGATACCCTCAAGTTTAGAGCTTTAAGCTTTGTGAAGTGCAATGTTATTGCAGGGCATGCATCCAATTTTTAAAACATTATATAGATTGGAGACAGATGAGCTTTTCAGAATTATTTTAGGCCTATTTTGATTGAATGCCTGAGATGCATTTTCCAGTGGAAATTAATTGCATTGATATGAAAACAAATGAACACCAACCTCAAAATTAGCTGCAGGTTCATGCTCAAACCAGTACTTGAAGGGAGTGGGCACAGATAGTGACTGGAAATTACAATGACAATAAACATCTTGTTGCAAAAATAAAAGAAACTTTTTTCAATGCCTGCTCTATTTTGTTGTCCCTCTTAGTGTGTATGGATGGATAGGGAGAGAAATGTTCCCATATACCTGTAGTTGCACGTGAGTGAACAATGGCTTTTACTCCCTATAACTTCTTCCCCTTACACACTGCTGGAAAAACTGTGTCAGCATCTAAGTGTCAGTGAAATCTCCAGCAGCCACTACTTCTAGTGCTCTGTCATTGCTGTGAGGCATTGTCATTCAGTAACATACAGTGTTCTAGGAGACTTTCTTAGCAAATAGCAGCCAACATGATTTCTGTCCTTCAGTGAAGGTTACCTTAGCTATGTAAAATATGCTGCACATGAGTTTGGGATTCTTGTTTTCTCAACTGATGCTCTTAATCAGTGGTAACTCACATTCAGATGTAGGCAGAGAAGGTAATGCTAGCTCAGAGCTGATATCTGTTGAAGTACAACTGCAGCAGTTCTCCATGACTTTGTTCTTTCTGCCTTGAGCTTCACCTCTTCCCTGTGCTTCTCATCATTTGTACTAATACAGCTGTCAGTTGGGATTTTTAGCATGTTTAAGAGATGAAGTGTGTGCAAAAGTTCCTCTCAGGAAATGGCATATACTCATTTTGATCTTTATGAAAGTTTGAAAGGAATCAGTGAAGTGGGTTGGAGGTGAGAAGAGGGTCACTGAAGATTTATAGCTATTTGGCAGCTCTAAGATAGTTTTACACCTGGAGGTGACTTGCTAAACAGATAATGGAGAGTACACCCTCATGTATATGCTCCTCTCCCTCCTCCCCCACTGCCACCCAGTGGAACAACCAGCAGCTTTGAGGCACCGAGCACGTTTAGGACGGTGACCATGGTGGGTCATGCACAATTTCTAACTTTAGAGAGATCTTGGCACCACAGCAGTATGTGCTGATGGCAGAAGTTCTAGAGAAGCAGCAAGCATTAACAAACACAATGTAACTCTTTGGTATTCTCCTTAAAGGATGGGATTGAGAGCTGAATTTTGGTCTGCTGCTGATGTCATATTTCATCTGAGATTTTTCCAAGCTTCTAATTTTCTATTTTACTTACTTGCTGTTTGGTTTAAGAAATAATGTTTGTATTTTCTTATGTAATGCCTTTCTTAGAGATTTCTATGGTATATGTTATTTTTGTAGTATTGTTGATGTTGAGGGCAGAATTAAAATCTTGGTAAATAAATCATCTCGTGTATATACCTACTTCTTTTCCTTACTACTGACTGTGGACAAACTCTGTTTTCCATAGTGCTTACAGCACGGTTGTGTCTTATCAGAGTTAGACAGTTTGCCAGCAGCACATGCTCAAGTGTTTTTCTCTCACTTAGATTGTTTTCATTTGTCAATCTCTTTCTTGCAAAATTATGACCAAATGAGTGCTCCATGTCCAACCGTAGCACTACGTCTATGAGTTGGAGACACTGTCTTTGGTTTTATACGAAATCTAGACTGCCAAAAATGAATGAGAAGCTGATTGAGAAAGTATTATTCATTTTCACAGATATGGAGCTGAAGAAATGAAAAAAATAAGATTCATCCTTTTTCCTTTTTTTTTTTTTAATTGAAGGAAGATATTTTGAGGTGCACTGTGTTCTTCTGCTGACTACTGACAGCAACTGTGTTGCTGTGCGGATCTTTTAGGTGCCTGAAGTGAACTGGTCATGATCAGAAAGAAACCAGCCCAGGATTTAAGGACTGTCACTCCAGGAGCAACCTGCTGTTTTAATTTAGAACCATTTTCCCAACCTTTTTGGGCACAACCACCTTCCCACTCTAACTCTTACAACATTGACCTGCTTCTGTAGGGGGGCTGGACTAGATGATCTCTAAAAGTCCCTTCCAACCTGTGATTCTATGACTGGATGTGGGGCACATGAGGGGACATTGAGAAAGAAAAAGTCAAGAGATGTTAAGCTATCCAAAGCATAAGGTCTCCATAACAGTCCTGTCTGCCTGCAGGGATGTGAGATCAGCAAGTACATCTTTCTTAGACAGCAAGGCAGGCAAACCTCTCTAAAACACATGGGCATGAAACTGCTGCTGCAGCATCCATCATTCTGTGGAGGACAGTGAAAACATGTGCTGTCATCTTTGACATTTTAATTGAAAAGAAAGCTTACACAGACTTCAACCTTAAGCAGTGTGTTTATACAAGTGTATACAGAGAAATAATATGTCATTTCAGAGCAGGCTCATTGCTATAGGAGTTGGTTTAGTAACTGAACAATTCAACATTAGCTCACACACCTTGCCTTGTTCCATGCCTCAATAATTTTTAGTAGAAATACTTTGCCTAGAGGCATGCAGTTATTAAAAAAGAGGCTCAGCTTGCTTAAAGTCTGGAATTATTAGCTCATGGTAACAAGCCTGCACTGGAGAAACTGTTGGTTCTTTGTTTTCATGAGTTCACTTTAATTCACCGTCTTATTTTCAGAGACAAACTTCTGCTTTGTTTGGGAAGTTAAAAAAAAAAAAAGGAAAAATATATAACTTCAAAAATATTGTTTTTAAAATTTTTTGTTATAAAGCAGAGTTTACAAAGCTCGTCTATCTTAATATTTCTGTGAAATTGCACTGGTCTTAAAATTAAGGGTACATAGAAAGTGAATTTTGAGCAATTTGTTTTACCATGTTTCTGGTAAAGGGATCTGTTGATAGTACTTATGGAGAGCTCTCCAAATACCCTATCAATCCTTTAGGAGTAAAAGGAGCTTTTTCTCCATCCTTTTGTAACCTACTGTGCTTTTCAGATGCAAAGTTATGATAAAAGCTATTTGCACTGCTGTAACTGGGAATGGAGTCACTTGAGCAAAGGCAGGCTCCAGCACTTTTAGGTAGCACAAACCCAGTGGAAGAGTTACTTGGTATTCAGTTGTCACTTTTGTCTGGATGCTGTAGTTAGGTTTAGTTCCAGCTGCTTAACCTGTTTATATTTTTCCTCAATGAGCCTTACATTTTCAATTTTTCTTGAATTCGTTTCCCAGGCTTGCCAGGAGTCTTAAGCCCGACTCTTAAAAAGAATGGACGTGTTAGAAATTGTTTGCGTAAGCTTTATTGCTGTTTTAAAGTCAGCTGCCATTTGGTACATTTGTATTACTGCTACCTTTTTTCGTAAATGAAAACTGATACACCTTTATTTGTGGTGATGCAAAATCATTTGTTTTCTGTAAGAATTAAGCTTGATCTTGTCTGAGCCGGGAGATCCTAATGACAGTGGAATCAGTTTGACATCGTTGCTTGCTTTTGTGACCAAATCACGTTTATGCTGCAGTTTTTGGATTTTATCCTGCTTTTTTATTTCCATACAAGAATGTGGTTTTGTATGAACTAGTTCTTTTATAATCCCTTGAACCTGCCTTCCTCAGTGTTTCCTTGTTTTAACTATGCCATTATCCTTCACGTATCATTTGTGAGTTCCAGCTGTGTGCATAACACTGTGCAGAACCTAAATTTCTCCAAGGAGGTTATAGTCTAAGAAACCATTCTAGCTTTTCTTATTTTTCTTGTAATGGGTCAGGCAATAAGACCCAGTGAAATATTTAGAGGGAAAGGAAGATTGAAACCAGCAGTTTCTAAGACCTGTAAGAGCCAAAAGGCAAATGTTAATGGGTTCTGTGAGGCTTCCAAGGACCTGCTGGTCCTTGTACTTATGCTGAATTTGCAGAGGTTCCTTAAACATGTGTTCAGGAAATATAGGTGGCATTAGCACAATTGGAGTTTTTAATGGCAAGATTTATCATTGACTAAATCTTTAAATAGTTTGGCCCACTGAATACATTACAGCAATAGGGCTGCTGATTTCTGAGGCTTTTCTCCTACAAGCTTGGGTGAAAAGTACAGAATTCTCAACAAATTTTGGAAGCGCTTTCCCATATATTTCTAACATTTTGCTGTAAATGTATCCATTTCTTGTTTGGAGTTTTAAATTTTTTTTTTTTTCCGTATGACTTAAATCAAGTGAGTAAGAATGGATTTCTGATGGAGTTTTTTTGTTCCAGGGAATACCTTCTCACCTGACATCAAGGGATACTCGATTTGAGAAGTAACATCTCTTTGCCTGCTTTTTTGTGTGTGTATCATTCCATATATGTATGCTGTATCTTGCTCCTTTTGTGCTGCCTGTTTCTGAATTTCTTCTACCTCCCTGCCTAAAAAAGTATGCCTCACTATCTTAATTGTGCTAGCTCTCCTCAAACACTTACATGGGCTTTCCCTTCACTTCTGAATCAAGTGTCTTGTCTTTAGGACTTTTCAAAGCTCAACCTTATCTTATCTGAGTCCTCTAGTTTCTCATTACACTGTCAAGTATCACTTTCACTTTGCCATTGTCTTTACCATCAGTTAGTTTCTCTTTCCCAGACTTAAATCTCTTCTTGTCCAAAGTTGGGAAAATACATTAAGGTAGCACATATATGAAAATGTACATGCTGTTTAAAAATCTCTACAGAAAGCATAGTTTTGTCTGGATGCTCCCCAAATACTCCAAATTATGAGCTACAATTTTCCCTTTCTAGAGTATTGCCCTTCCTGTGTCTCAATCTTAGTTACTCCCTTCCTCTTACAAACTTCCTCGGTCCTGTTATTTCTGAGCATACAAGTTAAATAAAAACCACCAAGAAACAAAAAAGCAACCTGAGGAGTGCCACTAAACTGTCTCCAATTCTTTAGTGTGTTTGTTTGCTTGTATGTTCTATCTCTGTCTTCTACTTTTCATCTGTTTTGTGTCTCTAGATTGTAAACACACTGTGTAAGAATTGTCTCTTATCTGTGTTTGTACAGTGCCAGGCTCAATAGGGTCCCAGTCCCGACTGGGACCTTTGGGCACCACTGCAGTATAAATGTCTGCTACTGATAATAATAATCTACCCACATCATACAGATGTCTGAATTGTCTGAGAAATACAAACAAGGATCTTTACTAGGTTGGCAGGGAGCCATTCATTTTAGGTGCCAGTTTTCTTTTTCCCTGAATATGGATTGGCTCTCTGAAAAACCTGGCTACACAAACTTCCAGCTTCTTGGAAAGTTTGTCTCTGCTGATCCTGTGATTAAAACATCATTAAACATGGAGTATACCAGGTCAGGTGAGGTCTCTGAAACTATGTGAGGTATTCAAAGTACTTGTCTGATGCTTTGTTGTTGCTTTCCTTTGTGTTTGTTTTTTCTTTCCTTCTCTGAATGACAAATGAATTAATTGAAACTGGACAGAACTGCCTTACTTTTTTGAGGGAGGGAGCAGCTCAAATAATGGGCCACAGAAGAAAGCTATGGCTGGATTGATAGATTTAAATAATGCCACCATGGATCAAACAACAGCAGTCCAGCAGTAAGTGAGGCAACCCCTCTAGTCACTAGACTTTTCTCAGGCTAAAACATTCCCTCCACTTCTTTGCCCTCTGACTGAATTTTTCAAATATTAAAGGTCAAGGACAGTGTATGGGTCAGGTACTCTGGTCTCAATAGCTACTGTGGAAGCAATTTGCAGCTGGTCTGTAGAACCACATGTTCCAGTGACCGTGTGGTTCACAGTGAACATTTTAGCAATGAAGATTTTAATTGTGACAATAACCTGTTTCCCATGGGACATCCAGAAGGTGGACCGTAGCCAATTGTGCTCATTCTTAGCATGGTAGGCTGCTTAAGTGCTTCTGCCTGAAAACCACTCAAATTATGTGCACATACACACGTTGAAAAGATCCAGGCTGCTGGTATGCAGTGGTTGCTCCTCTTGATATTGATACTAATGCTATCCTTGCTGCCTTATTCATGCATGTCTCCCTATTATTTCCACTTGTTCTTCTTCATTTTATCCTTGGACTGTAGGCTTTTTGGGGCAGGACATTACCCATAGTTTTTAAACCAAGGCTTCTAGGCATTGACATAATAAATATGTATAGATATGTGTACATACACATAGAAAAATACATACATATAAAACAATGAAAGTCTGGGCAAGTCTGTGTTGCATAACTGGAGCGTGGTGCATAAAACCCTGAGCTAGTGCTGACCCAACATGGCGAATTGCCACTGCATAACCATCTGTGGGCTGCTCCTCTGTGAGCTGGCTGTGTCTGGAGGACACAGAGAGTCAGGGGATGAGTTCCTTTGCTCCAGTGCAACTCTGTATACTTACAGCTTTACTTTTTCCACACTAGAACTAACTAAAGTAGAGCAAACTGTTGTGGTGTAGGTATTCTTACGAACCTTGTATGCACACTACATGCAGGAGGGTAAGAAGCAAGAGGAGTAAGACCCACTGATTCAGAGTACTTTACCATAATAGAAAACATATTGCAGTGATACTTTAAATAGCATCAGTCCTTCTGCACGTAGCCCTGAATGGTCTAAATCAGTATGAACCTAATCTCATGAGACCTCGGCAGTGTCATCTGCAGAAACTGTCCTTGAAGACTACCAAGTTAAGGGAAGCCTAATCTCTTAATAGATTAATGGTAGTGTTTAGTCCTCAGACAATATCGAAAATTGGGTCAAATAGGTGTTGTGGCAAAGCAGGCAGAGTATTTGGTATTAATCAAGAAGGCATATGGTGAAGTATATATCACAGGTATTTGATTACATTGGTGGAGTTATCTTTAATAGTTGGGTAGAGTCACATGGTGGAACATGATCGAGTCACCGTGGCTTAGTAGGGTACCGCCCATCTGTTTAAATGTTAGTAGGGATGACTCATGGTGTTAGCATGGCCGAGCAGAGGGAGGGGAGCCAACATGGTCAGTTGCAGCAGCTTGGCTAACGTGATATTTTACTAAGCCACCGTAAAGCTATCCATGCAGGCCACGTACACGCAAAGAGGTAGTGTACAAATGCTGACTTAGACTCCATCATGTCCAACAGCAGGCTCCTGCTGGAACACAATGAAAATTCTTGAATTTGGGAAAAACCCTACAGATGGACAGTTTTTCCTTGAGGCTGAGCACTTGCCAGTTCTCTATCTTATCTGTCCTTTATTTGTGGGCTGTTTGCCCAAGAGCCCTAGTTATTGAGCTGCGTAGGTGCCAAGGAATTAAAATTCCTCAGTCAGCAGTATTGACTGACAGGCTGCAGGCAGCACGTCCTCAGCATTTACAAAGAGAGGAGCAGAGTCAACGTGTCCAACATTAAAAATAACAATTACAAACTCTCGCTGACTTTCTTTGCTGCAGGATAGAAAGCAACAACAAAAGAGATTGTGTTGTCCTTGGAAGGAGAAGAAATGTCTTAGATAAATTGAGTATCTCAGCCTGTACGCTTCTGTGCCATACATGTTTCCTGAGCACTGCATGAGTGAGTGCTCACGAGCACATGCTAATCAATGACCTGTATTCAATGTAGAAGCAACAGAAGTATTCACAAGTGCTGGCCAATGTCAGCTTCCCCGAGGGGAAGAGGAATCTAGTGTGTATTATGCAGCATTTTTATTGGTGGCAGGAGTGGTGCAGACTTCTCAACCTCGAAGCACAAGGTCTCTCTGACTGCTCTGCACCTCTTTGCAAAAACACACACGGTAACAGCCTAGCAGGAGTTTAGCAAGAAAAAATACTTGAAGTACTGAAGAAAGATTTTTTCTTCTTGCATATATATACTTGCATATACTTAAGTGTAAAGCATATACAGACTTCCAGAGCAAAGCAGCGTTAAAGGTGAAACTGGGGACAGCAAGGAAGCTTTTTTGCTGTTTTAATAAATACGAGTAACTCTCTTTTGTCCAAGACCCATATTCCCAAACTCATTAAAGCAATTTTGGAAATGTTTTTGGCTCTGCAACATGTAAGCAAAACTCAAACCATGAAGCCTCTTGAGAATCCTTTGCACAAATTGCAGAGGTCAGGCCAAAATAAGTTTCTGTCAAACAGCCTAACACCTAAGCTTATTATAAAACTGGTGAATTGTACAAAGGGTCTGTATGTGAGACAGTCTCAGAATGAATAAAGAGAGGGAAGGGCCATTGTCAGGGTACTTGTTTTACTTTGGTACCACTGAAAACTCATGTGATATTTTTATTGAATGAGTTGCTCCTGTTAGCCACCACAGTTCCTGTAGGCTGTGTCTGAGACAGTGGATCTAGAGGGCTCCAGAGCTCTAGCGAGTGGATTGGTGCATGCTTCAGCCTCATCCCAGGACACGTGTCAGAGTGTACCACCACTTTCCCCTTTCCTGCCTGCTCCTCTCTGCTTGCTGTCCTGGTAGGAAACCCAGGATGCTTCTCTGGAAGCACATCCACTTCTGTTCCTCACCTCCCCCTAGTGTGGGAGTCCCAGCCCTTCCATATGGCTGCTGTTGCACAGATTTGAAAGTACAAGATAGAGAAGAAACATTTGAGCTTGTTGTCTGCTGCTCTGATGGGCTGTTGCTGTGATGAGGATAGGCTGGTGGGAAGTGGACTCTGTCTGTTGGGGTCACCATAGCCTTTGGAAACCAAACTGAGATCATTCTCCTTCTCATGTTTGGCCCAGTATCTCTAACTTTTTTCATCTGAAAAGATCATTGACTTTGCTTTTCATGCTATTTTGACCCTGTCCTAATGATTCATCAGTCCTCTTGCGTGCTCAAGTGCTAGTGCAGCTAGCTCGAGTGCAGCTGTGTTTGAAGTGAAGAATTGGATGTGTCAGGGGCTATGTGTTTTAAGTATGTTTTCTGAGCTCATTTTTTTCTGCACTACATCCATTCCAATTACACCACCACCACCACAGGTGCCCAGGCTTAGCCTTGTATTGAGCTGACTGTAGAGTACCCTATGCCGGAAGCTGATTCATGCTCCCTCACAGCACTTCTTGCACCTTCTCACAGGGTTACAACACGTATTTGGGAAGCACTGTCTTGAGTTTCTTTGGAGGAGTATGAAGATGTAAAGTACATCATATTTCTCCAACAGTAGATAACTGCAAAGGCAAAGGAAGAACTTCTTGTCTGTATCTGAGATATATTAGTTGTTGTTTTGTTTTGTGGGGTTTTTTTTCCCCTTCTGAATAAGTACTGTGTGTGTCTGGGAGGATTTTTAAAGCATCCTTCAAAACACAGGCTTTTTCTCTCTGTGGAGAGCTAAACAAAAGGATGGGTTCAGTCATGTGCAGCTGCTAAAGAAAGGGCAGCTGAGGGCAGAAGGGTGAGAGGAGGAGGGGTATCTGAGTACAAGGGATTGAGAAGGCAAGGACTTTATGTGGAATTTGTTGGGAGAGAAATGTTTTGGGGGGGAAATGGTCTGGAAGAGAGGAGGGCTGAAGGACTAGAAGTCCAAGGATGGGAAATCCTGGGAATTTTAAGGTAGAGAGATTAGGTGGTTTGAGCCCTGGGCAGAAGAGAATAAGACTTGTAGGACAGAAGAAGCTGGTGTTGCCATGAGGCAGACACCTCCATTTTGGGACCCTGGATGTGGTGTCCTCCATACAGGATTTCTGTGAATCCCATTGCTGACAGCCTTTGGCCCTTTTGCTTGTTGTTAGATAAGTGGAAATGACAGCTAAAGTATAGAGGAGATGTGCAGGTATTCATGATTGCCAGTGTCATTTACAATTGGAGGAACAAGTAGTAAAGCCTCATCATCTGGTGTGACACAGTTCAGACCAAGTGGGAGAAGCGACTGTCCTCCCCCTCACAGCTCTGAGGTTATGACTCTGCTTTCCTGACCAGCCCAGCCTGATTTTGAGGCTTTCATGGCCAGCTGTGGATTTCTCACTGAATCAAAGGATTCTTCTGTTAAGGATGAAAATCAGCCCTGATGTTTAGAGGCTCAAGACACCTTTAGACTCTTTCCATGCTCCTCCCTCCAGAGGCTCTTCAAACTCCCAGACTATGCCCCCTTCACTCTGGTTCTTCTTATATCTTTAGGGGTAACTCACCTGGCTAATAAACAGTGTAAAGCATGTGCTGTACTGCAGAGGATCCTGCTTTGTGAGAATTGAATGTACCAGCTTGTACTAGCAATATTTCTTGAGGCACTCTATGTAAAACCTTTCTTATTTTCATGCTTTTTGAAAAGGTAACAAGTTGTATTTCCTCCAAACTTCAAGCAACTTATACTTTCTTCATCATTTAAAAAAAAAAAAAAGCTGATTAGTTTAACTGACTCCCAAGATGACATTCTTAAAGGCTATTTTCAGAGTAGTCACAGCTTTGTTTAATCCATTAATTTTATGATTCTGCTTCTTTTGAGTGGGCCAGCTTTCTCATGTGCACTCTTTCCCTGTGCTGTACTTAAAAAAATCCTTCTAAATCTTTTGAACTCCTCTTGCCAGAGTAGCTCACTCTGGTTTTTTGTAGTCTGTAATTTTTACCTTTATAAGCTACTTAATCTGAATGTAATTTTGCTGATTTTCTTTTTTGTTTGTTTGGGTTTTTTTCCCCCGTTTTCTGTGACCTGGTGATGTGCTACCTGTTGAAATCAGGAACCTTGCTTTGGAACAAAGGCTTGGTGGAGTTTCTCAGGAGAGAATATACAAAGGGAGATGAAATACTTGCTTTAGAGTAGATTATTTAGAGGTGGTAAAATTTCAGAATTAATTTCAGAGTGTTTAAATTTCAGTCATAGTCTGCAAAACTACTATCCAGATATTTTTGTTCCCAAGGGCTGAATTTACAGCAATGCATTGATGTGGCATGCCAGGACATTTTCTTGCTTTGTAGAAATCTTTTGCTGGCCTCTGTAAGATGCAGAAGTGCATAGACTGAGACTGTCTGTTAATGTTTACATTCATGTTCTGTCAGAGGAACTATACTAATGCTTTAACCAATACATAGTAGCGGGAAGGTCATTCATCTGTTCCTTGAAAACTTTCTGCTGATTTATGCAAGAGAGGACAAATGCTGGATTGGCTTATCTGTGCCTCCTTGTCTAGAGTTGCCCATGCCCTGCAATGGCTGGCACGGGAAGGCTTGTTTTGGTCTACATAGCCCATGACAGCTTTCATTCGTTTTCTCCTAGGCCTGTCCCAGGTTCTCTGTCTTCACTACTGCACCTACATAACCGACAAAGACAACCTATGCCTGCCTCTATGCCTGGCACCCTGCCCAACCCTACTATGCCTGGATCTTCTGCTGTGCTCATGCCTGTAAGTTTTTTGGTTTGGGGGTTTTTAAAGGGGAGCGAGGTTGGGTTTTTTTACTTTAATCAGCCTATGCAGAGGTGAAAGTCTTCTGGATTTTCTATTTATGGTGCAGATAATGGCAGGTTAATTCGTGTGAAAGTGATTAGAAATGGTTTACACGAGGTTAACAACTTTTGTTTTTTGCACTTGGTCACATAGGTGAGATCAGTGTATCTGTGTTGGAACAAAGACTTCAGACTTTGTCTCAAGTCAAACAAAACTGGAGAAGTTTTGTATTGGTAAAATACATAAGTTATGCCAATGAACTCTATATAATCCTCTTATTTGTGGGAGATAACCAGCTAACAAGGAAGAAATGCAACTTTTCCAGCCTGGTAACTTGCACTTAATTAGGATCTGGTCATGATCACTGCTCATCTTCCATTCATTTCTACAGAGACAGGAATATTTTCCATCTTCTAAGAGACAAAGGGGTACTTTGCAATTGTGACTTCAAGTTCTTAACAATGTTTTCAATATAAGACATTTGGGCAGATTAGGCGTGAAGATGAGTAAAGATGATGAGGAAAAGAGGGGATTGTGAAAACAGAAGTTTCTGTTCTGTCCCACAATGTTCAGTTTGGAAGACAACCTGAAAGTGATCGACCGTGGGAAGGGGGTCTGAACACTGCTTGTTCTGGCTTTGCTGGAGCAAGACGGACATTCCACAGGGTTACAAAGATTCAGATTTGGCTGCTATTTGAGCAGTCCTTAAGAAGTCATTAATTACTAACTTGTCAATAAAGCTTTCCTGAAATATCAACCAGGAAGTTCAACAAAAAAAAAGTATGAAACATGTCACTGTGGGCTTTTTTTTTTCCTAGCACAATTCCTGAGGAATCTGAAATGGAGAAAACGTCCTGGCTTCAATGTAAGCCCAGGGCATTTGGGTTCCTGCCAGGGAGCCCTTTGGGCAGTTCTGTTTGCAAACAAGCAGGCTGAGCATGGAGGTGAACATGGAGACCCTGTCAGCACTGACTTATCTGGCTGCAGCCCCCTCCCCACAGCCCTCCTGAAAAGGCTGCAGGGAGATGGCAGTGGGAGATCCTCCTGCCCCATGGAGAGGGTGAGGGGCCCTAGCAGTGGCAGCTTCTCCTCACCAGCAAGCAGTGGGTTACTGTCCTCTCCTCAAAGCCCAGCACCCATTCAGTCTGGCATCATGGAGGATGGGAGTCAATACCACACCACAGGGCACAAAAAATAGCTCCCCAGCTCAGAAGAGCTCAGGAAGATCCAAAATCTTTTTTTCCTATGACCCAAAGGTTCAAGGACTAGCCCAAAGTAAGGCAGAATTCTCAGCTCTGATTGAAAGCAGCACCACAACCCTTATCAGCCCTACTAATGAAAAGTAGTGTAACAGGGCTTGCCTCTTTCTGGAGACAACATTCCAGGAAATTATTTTATCCAGGCCTTACTACCATTAGGTTTTATTCAGAATTGTATCCCTCCCTCCCAGCCTAGTGAGATGTTTGCTTTAATAGCCAGCCTCTAAATAGTCAGGAGTTCTTTGTTTCTTGCTATCTCAGCTGTTCATGAAAGCTTCCCTTACAAGACATATGGAAAACTCTTCTCAGCTGAGCAGTCTGAGTTAAGAAAAAAGAGCTGCCTTGTTTTCCATATACTTGAGATTGCAGATTTTTATTTATGTTTTTAACAACCTAAGTTGCACTGCACTGACAGGAGAAGCCACAACTTTATACAGCAATGCTTTTAAAACCACTTAACTCCAAGTGTTGTTATACTGAAAGGGAAAAAATTGTTACCAAAAAAAAAGCAAACCTGGGTGGCTGCTACTTTTGTTTAGTAAAATCTTCTTTTTTATAATTGGCTGTGAGTTTTCAGGGCTGATTCTGATGAAACACATGCCTGCGTGCATACACACGTGCAACTCACAACACAGATTGTTATTTTTCCAGCCATGACTTGAAGAGATAAAGCTGAGTCCATTTAAATAGAAATCAAACATAAATTCTTGCAAATGTTTCTAAACATTTTTAATTTTTTTTTCTCCTTTTTCTTTTAAAAGATGGAGCGACAAATGTCAATGAACTCCAACATCATGGGAATGCAGGGGCCGAACATCAATAATCCGTGTGCTTCACCTCAAGTCCCTCCAATGCATTCAGAAGCCAAAATGGTAAAAAGAGGAAAAGTCTTTTAAAATACTTTTTTTCCTTATACTGCTCTTGCATACTGGTTACCCAGACAGTGGGGGATGTAGCCAGACACTGCTTACTTCATTCTTAGTCATAGGTTGTATTTCTTTTTCATACACTGCAGTAAATTGCCTTTATGTCTGTGAATTTTCAAGACAGTCCTAGTCCTAGCTGAACACCCAGTGAGAGGAAACGGAAGTGAAGGGTGGACTATCTGATCCAAACTACGTTAAGTACAAGTTTTGGGGAAGAGTAGTAGAATTCAAGCAACGGTCTGGCTGGTTCTCTGATGGTGTCTGTGCTACACAACTTGGCTTAAAGAAATGTTAGCTAATAAAGAAATAATTAAAATGTGTCTGATGTGAAGGGAGTATACATAGTCTTTAGTTGTTTTCGAATAGGTGCATGGTGTGGCAGGGTAATGGCAGCCTTAGAAAAGCAGACCAAACGATGTAAAACTGGGTTATTTTCTTTTGCTCAAGTGCAACAGAGGTGCTGCTGTCAAAAAAGAAGAGTCAGAATTTGAACAAAAATATTTTGTTTATACGAGTCAAATAGTGTTTTTTAAAGCTATTATACATCTTACAAGGTCAAGGCTTCTCAGGCAAATGTACTGGTATAGAATTAATGTAGCTAATCTAAATTACATGTGGGCATTTGTAACTTTTCACAGCTTTATATGTACTCTGATGGAGGTATTTGGCACTGATGTCCCTGGAACCAAAATGTACAAACACTTATGCATTTTAGTTTCAGAACTGCCATTTGATGGCTAGTGGAAATATGAGGACAAAAGTTTGCAGTTTAACTCTGTATGGTTTTTACATCCTCTCAAGATATCTCATCATAGTGGAAAACAGGAGTAACTTCATTGAACTTCTTTCAGTGGCATTTCGCCAAGGTAAAATTGTCTGAAGTGAGAGAATGAAATCAAGCCGACAAAGATTAAGCAACCACATGTTTTTATATATTTCTACCTTGCATGACTGGTACGGCTTTTAAAGTTGTTGTCATCTATCCGTAGGCAAAGAAAAATATCTTCTTGTCTATAGGTATGGTACATGTTCCAGGTTAAGAGCAACAATACATATGAGCTTATTTTGTCTCTGTTTTCTTAGATTAGATAGGTCATGCCTTTGCCTCACTGTTGGTCTGGGTTAGCTGTTAACCCAACCTCTGTTAACACCCCATCTAAAACCACACTCTGTAAACATGCAGCCAGTTGGCCAGAAGAAGAGCGATAGCCAAAAACGCTGGCTCCCCCAGCCAAGGAAAACTTGTGGTCAAGAGTTCTCTCTCTGTTGTACCACACAGTGACGGTGACATGCCAAATGGCAACAGCATCTGCAGCTGAGCTTGTTAAAAACTTTTTGGAATAGGCAAGTGTTTTTTCAACACAAGCATAGCTGAGCCAAGCTAAATACTCCTTGGCTGAATAAATCTAAAACTGGCATCTGTTTTGGGGACTAAAGGTTCTGTAGCTTACTCTCCCCCTGCACCCCTTGCCTTTTTTTTTTTTTCTTTTTTTTTACTGGAAGTGCGAGGCTGCTTAAGAACAAGATTAAATTATTGGTATATATGGTGAGAATTTGATGCTTTAGTAGCTGGAACTGTGCATTAGTACAAATTACTTCTTAATATGGATAAGCAGGTTTTGTCCCTAAACTTAATGCACGGTTCTTTGAGACAGAAATTGCTAGTTCCAAAGCACAGTAGAGTGAGCAAGCAGCACCTTTGCTTCTCAGGGGCTTTCTGCCACTCTTTTGACGGTGGAAAAAATCTACATACATTAAGTCTTAAGAGTAAGAGAAATAACCTCAGGGCCTTTCTTCATTTAAAATACTTCTCTTTTTTTAAAATATTCTGGATTCTAGTTCTGTGCCTCATTTCTTTTTGATCACATGTGTAACGTAAAAAACCTCTTCATTTAGCCACTGCTTTGAGGAACATGAATCTAATAACAATACTTTGTATGAACACAAAGTGGAAAAATGTAGGAAATATTCAGAGCAAAATTATTTCTTACATGTAAATTCATGAATTTTAAATGTGAATCATCTGTATTACAGGCATGTTTGTTCTTATTATTAACTATTTCACTTTGTGCTCAAAGCATGAGACTTATATACTCTGCTGACTTTTTTAAAAAGTCAAACCTGAAGGTGCTTAGTACCCTTCTGGATTGCAGAAGGGTACTTAGGAAGGAATTTCCTTAGGAAGGTATTTTAAATTTCCCTAGATTCTGTTAATGCTGTTACTGCTGGCGCATCCAGCACAGCCTGTGTGCTCTTAGGTTGGCCTTACATTGCAAAGAATACATGCTGAACACTAGGCAGAGTCATCTAAACTGCTTGCAGCTAATGACTAGAGTAACAGGAGAAATTTGGGCAACTTTGGACCTGATTAATCAGCCGTCCAAATCCATGGCAGATGGATCAACATTTTCTTTGTTGCCTACATGAGAGGATGCAGGACAGTCTCCTCTAGATGTGAGATCCAGGTGTGAGATCAAATCCTTTCTGTCCTCATGAAGGTATGTACCTGAGCAATGCAAGTGTGATTTGGTATCACAGAATCATAGAATGGTAGGGGTTGGAAGGGAGCTTTAGAGATCATCTAGTCTAACACCCCTGCAGAAGCAGATTCACGTATGGAGTAGTTTTAACACTGTTTGCTAACTCATGTGATTTAATTTGCTTCTGGAAAATGAATGTGAATAAATAGTATCAGTATGAATGCTGTGTGATGCCAGGTTTTCTAGAGAAAGCAGTTAGATGGCAAAAGATTCACACTCTTGATTGGTTCATAATCGGTTTGTGTCAGGAAATGGAAGTCAGGCGGATAAATACATACATTGTCTGATATCTAAGGACATCTACAGATACTCATAGAATACGTGTTGCATTAGTGTTATGTTTCTATAACAAACTATTTATCTATATCTATTTAATCAGCTTGTATGGCCTGGTATTTGTAGAAGGCCACACAAAGGTATTTGTTTCCTGGTTTAATTTTTTCAGGAGAACATTCCTTCAAATATTAAGGTATTACAGATGACGTCCGAGAACTGATTTAATTTATCACAACAATCTGAGTTTCCCTCACAGTGTGCCTCTCAATTAGGTTATCACCTAATGCTTTAAAACTGTCCTAGTAAATGAATGAGTGAACATCTAGATCAATACTACTTTCTTCTTAGATTCAGAGCTGAGTGGATAAAACCTCTATGCTGCCCACCAAAAACACACATTGATTTTGTATGAAAATATATTGCAGTGGAAAGTGGAGGAAGCATACAGGTCTAAGTGTACATGGTAAAAATTTGCAGAATAGTACGTGTAGCATATTAACATGTAGTTCAGTAGGCTGAGAATATTATGAACTTGGGATTTTTGGTGGTACCTTTGCCTTAATGTACTGCTTACGTAGAGTTTGGGTTTGCAGTTTCAGAACATTCAAGGTTTTGTAACTTGGAAGTGCAATCCTGCGTGGATTACCGGAGTGAAGGATAAATAGTGTGTACTAAAGCACTGGAAGGCTGCGTGACAGAAGGTCTTTTTTGTGGAGCTGATGACTCTCTATCTGAATTGCAGGGCATTGATCTTTACCTGTAGAGATTTATGAGCTCTGAAAGGTGGTATAAAAAGCAATCTGACAATGAAAATAATTGAACTTAAAAATACAGTTTTCAATTTGACCTGCTAGTTTTTTCCTTTACCTTCCCCATCTGCCCCATACTGGATATGTAGTTGTATAAAATTTGAACAGAATGCAATATGTGGGGCTTGGCAGTGCCTGCCTTCCTAACAGAATCTGTATGGTTCTTTAAAAAAATAGAAAGAAATTATATATCATAAGTGTGTAGGGTTGTGGGCTATTGTTTTTGCCTTGCACTAGATTGAACAAATAATAAAACAAATTTGAAAGCCTCTATGAAATGGAAGAGTGAAAACATACAGAAAACAGAAGTAATAAACCAGTAATGAGTATGTTCCTAATTATAATAGTAAAATATCCATATTAACTGAACCTCATAATTTGCCTAAGAATGCTGGACAGCTTTGGGGAGTGGGGAGAAGGAGAAGTGGAAAAAATTGTGGTTAGCCACTTGTCGTCACCATTAATTTTTGTCTGCCTTAATGAGAGTTAAAGGTTCACATCCTACTGGTGGCTGTGAAAATCCTGGTCCAAGTATCACTCAGCTATCCATCCCCATCCCAACAGAAAGGCAGGGCTGAGTGAGTTTCATATGCTAGTCAGACAGCCACTGCTTGCTTTCTCCAGAAACACAACATGTCAGCCACATGGGAAAAAGTCACAAAGGTGACTGGCCTGCCTCAGGTGCAGATTGGGGTCTACTTTTGGATGGATTCTTCTGCTTCTTCTTGTTTTACATATAATGTGCATTTCTACTTGTGAGCTGTGATGGTACAACTGAGGCAAAGGGAGAAGCTGCTGGAGTAAGCTCTTACCCTCAGCCGGAGCTTGGTACTTGTCTCAGTCATTGCAGCAACCATTGGATAGGGAAACAACAGTGCTGTCCTCACAGCACTGGCAGCTTGGGACAGCTGGTGGCATTGGGAAGAATGTTGCAGAGTATCAGCTCTGGGCCCAGCTCTGTGAGGTTTCCATACTGATTTCAAGCATGAGGCTGGCATAGGCAGTCCAGGCAGGATCAGAGTCCTTGAAGCTCTAGATTTAGCTACTTAACATTTCATGTCTGAAGATAGTTTGTTAAATATAATAAATAGTGTGAAGTCCTTGTTTTCCTATTAAGCTGGCAGGGAAAGAAGTCACTTTAGTAGAGCAGCACGCATTGCTTCAGGGTCAGAAGGCTTTTCTTTGCACAGATTCTGGACTACTGAGCAGGAAGAAAAATGTCACATCTCTGCAGAGCTTTCAACAGCAATTGCTCATCTTGTCCTTCACAGTAAAGTAATGAAAGCAGCATAAGAAAAAAAAAAAAAAAACACAATAAACTAAAACCACACATGTACAAAGCAAAGCCTTCCATATGAAGAAAAAAAAGAAAATCATTTTGACAAAGCTTCCTGTGCCAGTAACTGAGAAACTTTTTCAAGGAAGGGACTGCTAAAGAGTTAAAAACATGATGTTTCTGCAACTGTTCACAAAACTCACTGTTCTGAAATTGTATCTCCCGTTACATTTGCGCTTATGTTTTAAAGTCCCAAAAGCCAACCTTTCAGTGTGGCCCTGAGCTACGCCTTAAAATCCTCACTGAGCAGCAGCTTTGCCTGCAGACCGTATGCCTTGCTGTGCGTTAACGTATTATTGTGATGAGTGAAACTAATAATATTTTGTTTTGTTTACTGAAACAACACCTTGTACCCAGCATGCCTAAATGCTGGATTATGAACTAGACTGGGTAGGAACTAATTCTTCTTGAACTGTCAGTGGCTCAGTAAGTGCAATAGAGACATGAGCCGGCTCAGTAACTCATAGCTGCTGCAAATACGTGTCAAGTATTTGATCTTGCTTCTCCTGAGTGCATACAAATTGCGTTGCTTGTTGCAGACACAAGTTGTAACAATTCCTTGCATTTTTCTTTCTTTGTGTCACTTTATCTTGCAGTGATCTTATCAGCACTATTTCCTTAGAAGAACTTGGCTTTTTATTATTTTGTTTGCCTTGATTCAGCTGGGTGTTAAAATGACCTCGCTTTCTCCCCCACCCACCAGCCCTTACCCTTTCTCTTTCCCTCTGTTTCTCCACCACCCTCTCTTTTCTCAGAGGATTTACCGTCTTTGTAGATTTGTTTCCCTTTCTCCTTTTCCCTCCAGTGTCCACCCTGATTTTGTAACCATAGCAATAGTTGAAATACTATCCTAATGTTTGCTTGCTGTAACTGTCATCTAGCCCAACACATGAACTTCTGGCTTTTGCGTGTTATAAGGTTTTGAAACTTAAGTCAGATGCATCTGTGTATGTGAAGGCGACTTGTTTGATGCCAAACTGTCCGTTTCAGAAAAGGTTTTGTTTGTGTAAAGTTGTGTGTTAGTGACTGCTGGTGCAAGTAAAAGCAAGTCCTTATGGTAGCGAACCCAGGGAAAAAGGAAATTACAGAAATAAAACCAAGCTTGTGTTACAGGGAAGTTCTGCTTCACATAGATATATTTTGAGTCTTTTACTTGGAATATGTACAGCTTTCACTTTCCAAGATTTTTGCAAGAGGCATGAATAATGGAAGTTGTTTTGCACTTCTGGTCATTGCATGTTAAGCCTGCGGTTTGCTTGGGATGTACGAGTGCATCTCATGACAAGCAATGGGCTTTGGGGTGGAGGGGATGTTGTTATACGCTGTACCAGCTTTGTATTTTAACCACTGGGAACATGAGAGCTGGAAGCAAAATTCTAATGGCAATAAATCTCTTGTTTGTAGATAGGCTTAAAAAACATTTTCTAAAAAACTATACAGTAGCTAATGAAGCAGTTTATTAATTATGATACCATTCCTGTGAGATAAATAATTTTAGACTGTTGAACTGAGAGAGAGAAGTGAAGTGACTCACTACAGGCCACACAGTTTGTCAGTGGAAGAGCTGAAACAGCACAGAAGAATTTCTGACTGCCACTTCCAGAAAACACAACTTCTGTCTGAATAGACTTTATGTATGTGTTGTTTTTTTCAAGGTTTTTTTCCCTATTAATTAGTAATATTGGTTTTATCAATATAATTGTGGAAATACAGTGTTTTTTCAGAAGAAGAATGTGGAGACTCTGAAATCCTCAAGCTTATGGGGGTGTAGGCTCAAAATTAGCATTCAAATCCAAATGAAGGTGATGGTTTATATTTGGGTTTAAAGCCCCTGAAATTTCCTGAACTTTACTGATGAGATTTTGGCCCAAAATGACAAAAATTAACTGATCTTCTAAGACTTCTGTCATCTGAGATGATGGAAGCCTTGTGAGATCAGCTTCCCTGGCATTGTGGCTTTCACAGAAATCTCAGGAGAGCACTTACTTTCACATAATGTCAACCATATCCAAACTGGGACTAACAAATACCCCTGTAGAGCTCCTTCTAAGGTCACTGGTGTATTTGAAATACTGCTACGAGCTGTGTTCAGTCTGAGGAAATGCTCACAGCATTTGTCGTTTCTTCTGTCAGATCTAGCCACTCACACTTTTCAGTGGTGGGAGGGATATGTCGTCCAGATGTTCATTAGTGTAACTTCTCTTATTTATGTCAGATAATTATGAAGGAGTAAAAAAACTGGGACAGGCTGGGTCTCCCACCCTGGAAACACTTATGCAGCTTTGCTCCACTTGCTTGCTTTTTTTTTTTCCCCTAGCAATTTGCTGGCCAGTAATGTTTAACTGAGATTTTAGTGTATGAAATGCTGTGAATAATCTTCCCAAATGTGTTCTACAATCCGACTGCATGGAGTGTAGTATAGTTGGTCATGTTCTATGCACTCTGTATCCTCCTTATACTACAATTACTGTGTAGCCCACCTTACCAGACACCACAGAGGACTTGAGCAGACTTTATTCATAGCTTGTTGCTCTTCTGAGGACTGCAATTTCTCTGGCAGTGTGAGCACCTCACTGCTATACTGCTTTAGATATTTTACCCTGTTTTAAGCGACTTATGTTACAAAGACAGCAAAATACTTGATATGACTGGAAAAAAATTCCTATTAGTATTATAGAGGCAAAGGGAACATCGTGTTTGACCAACTAAAGATTAAAGACTGTCAGTCTTTTAGGAATAGAATTTATTTCACGGAAAGTCTCCCTCTTCTTGTCGTGATGTACCACCTTTTACTCCTTCTATTTTATATGTTAAATTCACACTGAAACCAATGCATTACCTTATTGAAAAATGTTCTAAAATATTAGTTTAAGATAGTATCAAATTCTTCATTTAGTAAAAATATCAGTGTGTAAGTAATGTAGGATTGTTACTCTTGTTATATGACATTTTCATTCATTCATTTTCATTCAAAGCTTGGACTTCAAATTATATGGTGAAAAAAAAACTTTTGTAAAATAGAAAAAAAAACAGCCAAAATTCCTATAGCATTGTTTTTCAGTCTGCTGGAAATAATTTAAAACAAAATAGCCATCTTTTCACTGCAGTTCTCCTCTCCATTTTAGTTTTCCAAAACAAGTGTTCAGAAAGGAAAAAAAGTCCCATAAGCAGCTTAAAATAGAATTTCACACTCCCCTAGCTTTAAAAATCATAGGCAACATTTTTGGTATAGTCAAAGATCACTTTTAAAATTTAGCCCCAATCCTCTGCTGCTGGAAACCTGTATAAATTCCTTGACTTCAAAGGAACTGTGTGGGCTTTGAATCAACTGAGGACCTAGTTCTGAATTTCAAAATTTTCCTTTATGCAAGCTTTGGCCCTTCCACAGTTTGATACTGCCAAATAAGCATTTTCTTGGCTTTGGCTTTTAGTTTTAATATTTTTCTTTTATTTAGAATACAGTACATATTTACTTCTTTTTCTCACATTGGTGTTTTGCCAGCTCTTCCAGCATCTTATATGAACTTTTTCTGACTTTATTTTTCAACTATGCTTCCTATAGCTGTTCATTACATAACATTTAAAGACAACTTGTTTTCTCTAAGCCCCCAAATAATATAAGATTTTCAGAATTGATTCCTGATACCAAGCAATCACTGGGAGTTTTTTCACTCTCCTTTATCAGTCAGTGACCGGTATAGGTACCTGTCCCTAATGGTTCATAATGAAAAATTGCCTGATATTTCTTTGAAATATGGTAGATGGATGAATATATGAACATATGAATATATGATGGATGATTCGTGTTGTTATATTTAGGCCACATTATTCTGGAATGTTTAAATTAGACTAAAAGCCAGCCACCTCTGAGTATATATGTGCAAACATAGAGTACATTTTTAGTTTCCCATTTGGAAATACATATAAAGTCCAGGGCTGTTTTCAAGTGGCAAGAAATATTGTTATATTTTTATTATGGTATTTCAGTTCACACTCATACGAATATGAAAAGTTTAGTAATGGCATATCCTCAATACTGCCCTCAAATGCCAAGGTTACACATGAAGTCCAGTGGGATCTAGCAAATGTTGAAACTTTTATTAAAGCCCAAAGCCCAAAATAGATTTTATTAGACCTGTACAAATTATTTTAAATTATGTAAATATTTTTAATATGTCTGGCTTCTGACAGAACACCACTATACACCAAAGTATGATATTTGCCTTACTGTGCCAACTTTTTTCTTTTTTTTTTCCTTCCCAAAATACCTAGCATCATTACTGGGTTTGACTAGAGTCTGCTTTATGTGCTACTTGTGATTCAGGAGAAATGTATATTAAGAGGATGAACTGTGTTCTCCAACTATTAACAGAGGCTCTTTAGCATGAGGTTAAGCTTGAACTTTGTTTTGGCTGCCAAAGTAGAAGCCAGGAGATACGCAGCATAGGGTGAGTGAAGTCCTGATCTGCTTTGCGTCCGATGGACGTGTACAGCTACTCTGAAGGCTGATATTGATGTGTAATGTGTGTGTCAGAGAGAAAACTATGTATTTGGATTTTTGCAACAGATTTTGCTCTAACTTCATCTTCTAGGAATCCTCTCAAATTAAAAAATCCTGCCAAAACATTAGTATCTGGATGTGTACAAAATCTGGACTCAGACTACTTCATTTAAACAAGAGGCAGTATTAGGTAATAGCAACAGCTAACAATTTGAAGAGCTCCAGCTTTGTTGGTCAGATGTCTGCAGGTGTGCCTGCTGGTGTACATTTACATGTACATGATCTTTCTTCCTTTCTGTGGTTTTGGTGGGTTTTTTTCCTTCTTCTTTCCATGCACTTTTACTGTGCAAGCGTAATCTTATTATGCCTATTTGGCTAACTTTGTCCATCTATTTATTTGTACATTGCCTTATCACCTTTCTTGAAATATTGCAGAATGTTGAAGAATAATAAATAACTGAAAATCCGTGCATGTTATCCAAAAAACACTAACATTTATGATGACTATCATTTGCACAAAGAATGAGAAATTTGTTCTGCTACATCCAGTTGCAGAGAGTTGCCAGTCTTCTAAATGATGTTAATGGTGGATGAGTTTGATTGGAAACTTGATCCAAACAGTGTTTGAATTAGTTGCATAAAGAGTTCCCAGAGGTAATCTAGGGTTTATGTGAAAACTGGTATATAACTGCATCCCTGTTGAGAATTAAAATAGGAATGAATTGCCATTGGTGAAGTTAGTGGTTACTGGGATTGTCTAAAGATACCCAAATCCTTAATTTAAGAAAACAAAGGAGCCCAACCCTATTTTAAAGATTTTAGAAAGCGAAATTTCTCTTTCTACTACATTTACAATTCAAAATGTATTTATGCTAGTCTTACCGCCCACAAAAATCTCAATAACATAGCTGTGACTTGTAGTACCCATCCCAGTATTTTCCTCCTAGAGGAGGAGCTACGCTTGCACTAGAGCTCCTAACCACCATAACCAGGGCAATTGCCAGATGGGCAAAGTAGCCTTGAAGTTCCTCAGTTTACTAGTTTCCATCTCTGGTTTGCCCTCTCCATAGTGAAAACAACAGAGACCATAAACATGCATTTCTCTGGAGAATGCAAAATATTTCTGCAGAGATTTTTAAGGTCTCAAGCAAAAGGTAAGCTCTCTTGAGTTACATGTGTGAAAGGGATGATAAGCAACCAGTATTAAATCCTGGATGTTTTTAAGTGGTTTCCACAGATTGAACCGAGGACTGCATTTTCTGAAGTGTCTGTCTTTCAGAAACACACTGCCAGCCTCCTGGCTGTTACAGGACAGGGGAAATCATGATGTACACATGGTTGAGAAATGGCGTTTTCCTGAAGTTGTGGGCTGCCTGCAGGCCCATCTCTATTTTTTATTTCTCAGTCGGATCCTGGGCTGCCATGTCCAATGAGAGGAGAGAGGGTCTGCGGTCCTGGTGCTCCTGAAGTGAAGAGTGTATGTGCTACCTCTGTGGGGTGTAAAGCAGATCCCCTTCCCTCACAGTGTTTGTAAAACACCATGAGAGCCTGGTTCTCACTGATAGATATCTCCTGCCCCTTCCTGAGCCTTGGTGGAGAGTACACAGATGCTGGTGTTGGGCTTTGCTTTCTGTGGGAGCATGTGCAGGAAAGCCAGCAGTGCATCTGTGTCTATGGATGCTCCTCTCCTTCAAGGGAGAAAATCACCCAAGACATACCCCCAAGCCCGTGTCCTCTTTGTTTACATACCCAGTAGGTAATGTTAGCAGGGTGTCAATGGATACTATACCTGTCGTCTTGAATCTCCATGTAGCATTTGATGTATCTCCCATAATAAATTATGTACTTCAAGGAGCAATAACAATAGCTGAGATTCTTGAGACCAGAAGAGTCACATTACCAGAAGTACCAAAAAGGCTGATTAAAATTAAATTGTAGCAGACAATAGTTGTGTTACAAAGGAAAGCTCAATTACAGCCAAGTCACTTTCTTTGCTAACCTCTGACTTATTTATTTCTCCTGCATGCTGCAGTCTGCATACTCTTTCTGGTTGTAATGAGCATTAATTGATTAGCTGGATCTATGAAGAGCTTGAGCACTCGTAAGTACTATCCCAGTGGGTACACAACTAAATAGTTTATGAGGTAATTAGTATTTTAATGCCTTTTCTAATGAGCCTTTTCAGTAATGAAATCTCATGAGAACATTATTGGTTCATATATATTTCTTCAGACACAACAGAAGGTAAGCTAATGCTATTAAGAGATTTTAAAGCTAGTTTATAAAATGTTTTTTAGCAACTTATTTTTGAATATTTGCCTTGGTTCATTTTGCTTTATTAGAAAAAGAAATCCATCTTAATTTTTCCCACCACTCTGCCTCTTGCACTCCTTTCTTCTGACAGAATTCTTACACTATACTGCAATTTCAAATAATTGGGATAATTTTTGAGGCTGCTACCCGATCTCCTAAGCTCAGCTGTAGGTAAATAATACCATACTGTCTGGGTGTGTTGTTTCAGATGTGTTCTCATCCTGAAAAAAACCCAACTCTGTGCCTGATTGCACAGTGCCTTGAATTTATGACTATGTCAAGTTTGAGAGAATGACCAGTCTCTACAAAGCCTTTCAATGTCAAGCTGAGCTCTATTCTGGAGGCTTGAAAGCAGCACAGAGCTTGTAACCATACAGGCAGTCTTACTTCACTTCCTCCTTCAGGTACATTGGATATACCCTGTTTTACCCAGGTTTAACCTACAGTGGGAAGGAAAATCTCGTGCCTTGCATTTTATTTCTCTGGTATCTAAAAGAAGACAGCCTCAGACAGCTTTGCTGGGAAGAGCTTTTCAGTGTGCAAATGGCTCATTTTATTGTTGGCCATGGGGATCGTACTTGCTTTTTGTTCTCTGGAGACCACAAGGTATCAGCAGCTTTTATGTTCTCATCTCTTAGGGCTCACTTCTTCCATCTGGGAAGTGCAGTCTTGTCGTGTCTGGGCTTTCGACTGCAATTTAACAGCAGATATCAATGCTGTGAAACAGCCTGTGCCAAAGACCAAAGCATGTATGTTTTGGAAACCTGATTCATAAATTAGTTTTACATAGCCTAGGTGATGTATGCCTTAAAATGCTTTGGAAACTTAATTTTAAGTTAGGGATGTACAGATCCTATTTAACACTAGAAACTGTAGCAATATAACTGTAAGAAATTCCCCTATAGAGCTCTCATTATGTAATGTAAGTTGCAGTAAGTCTAATTCATCCTTGGGGTATCTTTAATGGTGTCAGCACAGTTTCATGAGGATGGATTTGGCCGAAGGACACCAACACCATAAAACCTGACTGTCTTCCACTGGTATTTCTCTCTCTGTCTCCAAAGCTTTGCTGAGACATGCCAGTGTGATATATTGATAGCCTAATACTTTTTGATTACTTTAAGTTCTTAGTAGTACATGTGAAGTTTTCTTCAGATTAATATGAAAAGCCCCATTTGCAGTTAGGCTAACTGTAAAAGGACATATAGAATGGTGTTCTTTGACTTCATGTATTTGACCTTGTTTGCAATACCATGCTTTGGCAATGGTTAGGAGGTGAAAAACACCCAACACTGACCACGGCTTTCCACATTGCCTGCCATCTCCACACCCTTTTGCAACATGAGACCCAACAGCACAGGCAAGGCTGACGCCTCCTATGTCAGCTCCTAACAGCACCCGGAGAGTCTCAGGTTTTCATCACTCTCCCATGTGGCACGGTGGAGCTTTCTCCTTAAGGCAGTCAGGCATGCTTTTAGCATGGAGACTGAACAGCCTAATCTGTTTCCTCAAACGAGATGTGATGGCTTCTTGTGTCTATGTTCACGGGCTAATATGCAAAATAAATCAGATTTACTTGTGTTGCCTTCAGAGCTGAGACAGCCACCCCATCTGCAATGAGACCACCTGCACAGTCAGCAACCCAACAGGTTGCACCCACACTAGCACCCAGAGAGGAAAAGTCAAGTGAGAAGATGCACATCATATTACCAGCCCAAGATTAGAGGAAAAATATACTAAGAGAAATGTTATGGTTTCCCTTCTGGAAACTACATAGAGGGCGTTCCTGCTCTGTATTCAGGAGCTTCTTTAGGGGTGAAATAATTTGTGAGACGTCTATGAGAGTAGGAGCTCCAAACTGTCTTTTGGTGGCCTTTGAACTTCGCTAAAGCCATCTTTGAACACTAGTGGAGCACAGTCAGAATTAAATTGAGGTGGTGAGGAGACCAGTTGCCAGATGTTGTTTTTCATTTTGATAATATTTAGTTTAAACTTGAAATGAGCTGAAGTTGTTTTGCTTACCTTTTCAGAGACTCTCTGTATTTGTTTGTGCTTCCTGAGTCATCACCTGTCTTTGCCAAGGCCTCATTGCATCTAACAAAAGGTGTATTTTTGATGCACTTGTGGCATGCACAAAGCCTTTCTATGAACTTCACTGGACATGTCCCTGTCTCTGCTCCAGAACAAGTCCATGCTCGGAGCTCTACTCTGGTAGTGTGTAAATGCTGAGTAGGCTTTCGCGCATCATTGGCTTAAAAGCTCAGGTTTCTCAAGTTCTGATGGATTTAGATCAGTCCTCTTACCGTTCATTCCATAGTAACATGTATGTATATATATACATACATATATATATAGTCTATTTGGTGATTGCTAAAAGAACAGTTGAGAAGTAGGCACTGAAGAAATGTCTTGGCTCTCCTATAAATACTTGGAAATAGAAAAAGGCACTTAAAAGATAAGTTTAGCACTTTCTTTCTTCTCCGTGAGTGTATTATGAGGTCATGATTAATGTCTTTGGTGATATTTGGAGGGCAGAAATCAGTGGTATGCTCAATTCAGGAAGACCTCTGAATTGGTGGGGCCCAGGGGAACTGGCAGGTCCAGGTCTGAAAGGACTCGTGATGTCATCTCATGTGGCCACAAGGAATGCAACTATTACTTCTTTAGACATTATTCTTGGATAGCACTAAGATGTGGGGGATTTTTTGGCCTCCAAAACACATTAATTCTACTCTGAGAAATGGAAAGGTTCTCCACCCTTAGGAGAAGCTGTTTAGGATGTGAGGAGTCTTATGTACAGGGGCAGGAAGCTGCTGGGGGTGTATGTATGCTGCAGGACAATCCAAGGTGACTCTGCTGTGGTGATGTAAGCTAAGTTCAGAGAAATGCGAACCTATAGATGAAGTTTACTTGAAATAAAGCTACTATGAGGTAGAGAAACAAGGACAATAGAGGAAAAGGATATTTTGACATTTATTCATGGCTTTCCTGGGGTGTCTTGTATTGTATAAACTGATATTGTGTTGGTGAAACTCTAGATTCCCTAAGGCCATAGCTGTGACTGGAATTTAACTTATTTTGCTTTGAAGAAAGAAGAAAAAAAGTAAATTTATTACACTAGTGTAACTCCTGTCCATTCCACACATAAAGGGATTATGAGCAAACACATCATTTAAGAAATTACGGACAAACTCATAGTTTCCCGACAGTCTTCTTCCAAAAGTTGTGCATTTTGAGAATATATATGTTCCGCATAGAAGGAGCTGAATGCCATATTTTTCTTTAGTCTTTTTTTTCAATAAAAGAAGATGCTATTGAAGCCACATTGGGTAGTCTATCTGGTGTCACTGATGAGCTCTGCAAGAGATATGGTATCTCTGTTTTTGCTTTTAAACTGAATGAATGCATTCGAAAAGCATTGGTAGTTTAAGCATTGTATTCTTGTAATTTGTTAAACTTTAATTCAGAATAATTGTGTGTTGTATTTACAGTTAGATTTAGATAACATTTGCTTATTTTTACATATTGTGTCTGGCTAATAGATGACAGACATAGAGTGAAACTAAAACATAGAGAACCCAGACAATAAACATCTATGAATCTTTGTGCTTCTTCACAGTGTGATTTCAGAAACTAAGTACGCAGATGCTCAAGTTGTTTGTGGAATTAAGCCTTTAGTTGCTCAGTTACGTTACTTGACCCTATCATCTTGAGCTTCAGTATCAAAAGATAAATTTACAATAAGGAATGAATAATGAGGATGAAAAGGATGATATAAATTGACCTACCTCAAAAGGCCAGAAATAAACTGTTAGCTAACAACATAAAGTGCAAACTGGAAATGTAAGAAAGTACAGTACATCTTATTATAGGTTTTCCTATTTCAAAGAAGACAGAGCAAAGGATATGCCTGAATTTCATAAATTCTCCATTGTTTTCAGAAAATATGCTACTATTTAGGTGCTATTCTCATTCCAAAGTTGGAACATTTCTTTTCTCACTCTTGTCAGTCATACTCCAATAAAAAATTTGTCCCAGTGCATTTCTGGGGACAAGGAACAGCTAATGGCATAGAACTTAAACTAAGTAGGCTTAATATCATAGTTTATGTGTAAATAATGAAAAAAAACCCCAAGGATATCTTACATGGGTAAGTTTCTCTATGAACATCATTGCTTTAATTCACTAACAGTGTTACTCCTGGGAAAAGAAAAAAAGATTTCTGGATTTGTAAATGAAGCTGAAACTATGGGGTTCACAGTACGAGGGCCACTCTGAGTACAATGTGGCATTAATGTGCTCCTTGCACTGAAGGCTGGAGCTGCCTGCCAGAGCTAATAAATGGATTCTGACTCTGCCGTGTTAGCCTATTACCAAATAGAAAGGCTGATCACAAATTACAGTTTATCTGATGTGTTCAGATATAAGCATTAGAAAAACATTTGCTTAACAGTAATAATTAGTCAGCGATAGAGGCAAGTTTTACCGATTGCTTTGGACCACTGAGGCAAAGGTGGCTTTCTGTGGGAAAAAACTTGTTGCTGTCCTAGTAATTCATAAAAAGCAAAAGAAGATGCTTTAGTTTGATCTCTTCTAAAGGTGAGACCAAACCACAGCATTTCTAAAAACCCAAATAACCTCAGTCTTTACTGCCAACACTATAGTGTTTTAGTAACACTACTTTTCCTCAATTAAACAAAACAAAAAAGTCTTGTTGAAGAGTTATTCCTGGCTTGAATTGAGATTGTGCTTGCATAGATACAACCTTTCTCTGAGTGGTTTCTTTTTAGCTTAAACGTTAACAGTTAAATTAGAAGAAAACTCACAATTGGCGCAGAGGAGCTCAGCAAATCATCACTCAGCCTGGGCTGCTGAGATGCTTTCGTTCTTTAGCAATGAACTCATACCTTGGGCTTTTGTATTCTCGGGGAGAAGAATTCATAGTTCAGATTGAACTGCTAGAAACAGGATGGTTAAATGAAGCCCAACAGTAAGCAATTTGTGTTACTGAAGCATGTCATTGAAACTTGGCAGAAGTGCGAGCTCTGAGCTTGTGCTATGGAATGGTTTTAAGTGCTTGTCATCCCATAGATACTGCTGAAAATGTTCTGTACTGTCTCTCCTTTCCTGCACTGTCTGGGAGAGTGAGTACCAGAATAAGTCTGTGCATTTTCATTTGTTTGACTTTGAATTTTCTGTGCTTTGGTTTCAGTAGCATGGCTATCAGATGAATGAGGTTGTATCTGTGCCAGGAGAGATGCAAAACAGCCCATTACTTCATTGTGTGGTTGGTTTGCTTGTTTGTTTTAAAAGTTTGCATGTACTAGTGAATGCAAGGGGATGATAGCATCTAATAATTGTAGTGCTGGCAGGAGGGATGCAGGCTCACCCACATAGCCTGCCAAGGTACCTCTATTCTGGCTTGCAACACCATTTCTTTTCCAGCGGTTGACCTGTTGTCGTAGCACAGAACTAGAGAGCAGTTTTCAAGTGCTCACAACTGGCATATGTAGTGAGACCACCGAAATAGTTTTCTTTTTTGGTGTGATTAGTTTTTGACTGCTATTGTTGGCATCTCATGTGCCAAAGTATTTAACACAGTACTTCTGCTGTGAAAGTCCTCATTTCTACTTTTGCCCTGTTGCAACTAAAGGGGCATTTATTATTCCTTTCCCAAGCTGGTCATTCTGTGAAAGATTTTGAGAGGGATTTGCCAAAAGCAGGAAGTATTTATAGACTAACAAACGCTGGTAAACTCTGTGTTGCAGAAATATGGGCTTGATTGCTTTATATTTGCCGGCTTGTAGAAAGCGTAAGAATATCTTAAGAGTTGGCAACAGTTTCAGTGTGTATAGTTTACTTCAGAAACTTTTGTTCTGAGCATTAATTAAAATATAGTTCTGAGTATTAATTAAAAGTACTATGATAAGTACTTCCTCTGCTAATTAAAACACTGTAATTATTTTCGATTTACTAGGTTGCTAGGGTTACCTAATGCATCAATATGTGTAGAGGTGTTCAATGAGATTGCCAGATTTTTTGAAAGATAAATAGTTTTACATGCTTCAGAAGTAAACTCCAGTTGGCTAAGGAATTGGCCAAAGATTGAAAATGTGACATCATTCTTGGCAAGTGATAAAGATGTATTTTTGTTAACAGACACTATACGAAAAGTGCACAATACTACTTCTAATCTGTGTCTAAGAATAAAGAAATGTATTTTAGTCAAGAATCACTTTTAAAAGAAATGCAGTTTACTGACCAGTCCTGTGTATGAGTCTGTGTAATGTAATGTATTTTTCTATATCCCTTTTTTGTTGAAATACGTGTATTAATACATTAATATGTATGGCATATGACTACTTTTAAATCAATACCAATATTTAGCAGATAAATGTAATTATTGCCTATTAATTCTTCCATCAAATCCATGTTTGTGTAATAGACATACTGTAATCGCCTTCTTGAGTCCAATCACATACTTCAACTTGCAGCAATTATGTTTTAACTTAATTCCAATGACTGATTAAAACCATGTGTATTCAGGTTTAGATAGATGTGCTTACTAGGGGATTGTTAAACCTGCAGAAAATATGTTTTTAATAATCCATTAGTATTTAATTAGCACGCAATAACTGTCTTATTAAATCTAAATTAAAACCTGATTTGAGGCATGTAATTGAAAATGCCATTGGGTAAAATCTAATCTGTCAGGGATGAATATATGTGAACTAACACCACCAAATTTTTCTTTTCTGCAGTTTTTCAAGGCCTTCCCAAACATTCACTTAATCATCGCAGTGGAATTTTGCAACAATCGGTTTTCTGCAAGTGCAGCATTTGAAATGCTTTTTGGGTCAGAGTTGTCTTCTTCTGAGAGTTCGTCTTGATTTGAAAGACAACTCTCTGGGTGAAAAATGAGAAATTCTTAAACCTTTACCAGATGCCAAAATGTGTGTAGGGACCCAGTGAATGTTTCCCACTAGCCAGTGAAGAAGAGCTGGTTTGCAATGCATGCCACATATTAGGTGTCCCTCAGCACCTCAGCGTATGCTGACAAACGTGAAAGGAAGAGGGATTTTTGTGACTGTAATACAAGAGTTATTAGCATGTGTTGCTATGTACGAGTGGTCACATAACACAGCTGGTAAGAGCAAATTGCAGCAAAATTAGACTATTTACAGAAATTGTGGCACTTTTCACTGTTCTGGGATGAGTGATTCAGAATCTGTCCAGAATCAAGTTTTCAAAAATGCTACTGGTGGATATGCTTCATTAAGACAGCTAAAGGAGTCTGTGTAAATTATCAAACCAGATTACTTGTAAAGTTCAAAACATCATTGGTTTGAGATTAATAGCTACTCTGATCCCTGTAAAGATACATTTAATTAACTGGCTAGCAAATTTATAGCAAAAGTCTCCTCTCAGATCTGCTTTGCTGAGTCCAAGTCTGCTATTCCCCTTTTTCATCATAAAACCATCCTTCTTTGACAGTAAGTTGGAAAACTGCAAATACAGGAAGTACAAGTTATGAGTTGTAATTTAGCAGGTGAATCACGGGAGATAACTTTCACAGGATATTGTCAACTTCAGTCTGCTTTGGATGCTAGTCTGCAATGGTCCAATTTGAGATCTAACCATTATTTTGCTTGTATGATTTTGGGTAATGTTCTCCTGAACCTGAGGTGGTTCAGCAGACTGAAATTTAACTGCAAAGGATGGGGTAGATTCCAAATGTTGATGGGGATGTCTAGGGATGCAAGACTGTGGCTAGGAAGGGAGTAAAAGATTGCCATGGATGGAGAGCAGGAAGGAGCAGCAAAATATTTTGCTGAATCACTTGGCCAGCAACAACTGAAATGTTGACAGACCCCAGCTCCTGAGTTCCAGCTGACAGTTCTTTCCTTTCCTGAACTCACTCCTCTGGTAGTTTTTTAAAAAGGCGGGGAAGGATGAAGGTAAAATACCATCAAAGAAGGATTTAAGGCAAGGAGACTTTTAAAGGGGGAAAATGAAACTTTAGAGTAACCTCAGCTAGAGGCAGAAGTGGGACCTTTGAAGAAGGGTAGGAATCTGCAAACATATGTAAGGTACAGCAAGGCGAGGTGAACACAGAAAAGCATCAGGGCTTACTTTAAGAAGACCAAAGAAAATTATGTGTCAGTGATGGGAACAATCCCTAGGACTATCCAAGTCAAATTAAATACTTATAATATGTATGATTGGGCCACACATGAATAGCTGTCATGGTGAATACACTATGTGTGTAAATTCTGAATGTGTTTATTTGAACTTAGACTCTAGATGTTACTGGACACTCATGCAAACCTAGAGCACTCTTACACTGAAGCAGTGAAAAGTGTCACAATTTCAGTAAATAGTCCTATTTTGCTGCAAATTGCTCCCACCATCTGTGATGTGTGATTGCTTATACACTGCAACTGTGACAAAAACACTTTTATAATAAAGAGGTACAGCAGAAACTGTGAGCAGCAGGATTCGGTAAGAACACCTAAGTCAATGAAATGTAGTCAACTCAAATGACTGTACGCCATGGAGATGTTCAGAATCAACCCAGAGATGTTGATGTGGCAGGGAGGTATCTATGGCTGGGAACTGCCAGGAAGAGGAAATAGAGTGCAAAATTATTTAATTGCTCATCTATTTTGTTTGAAATTGGTGGAGTGTCAGGTCTAGCTATGGAAACTATCCAAGGTTTGTTTACATAGCCCAATTTGAGACACCTGTCTAAATCAGGAACCAAAGCTCCTAATAGAGTTAATGGAGCACTTAGGTTAAGAGCTAATTACAGTCTAGCATTAGGTTGTCTGGGTGGCTCTCTGGTGGCACCATGGAACTGGGAGCTCCCTAGCCAAGTGACTGATACAAGTGGTGTGAGTAAGCACTCATCCCCCAAGCTTCAAAAGGTTCCATGGTGAAATTCAGGTTATGATTGGTTAAAATCTGCGAGTCACAGAGAAGGACACGGTAACAGCTTAGTGGAATAGCATATATATTAGTAGTAATTTGTAGTTAGAGTTTCAGCAAGGAAAAGATCTAGTATCTTGTAGAGTTATATTGACTTCAGCAACACTCTTTTACCCTTATTAAGAATCAGAATCAGGGTTCTGGTTTTTTAATCAGTGTTTTATCTTTTCGTGGTGCATGTTTGCATATGCCGTCTTTCCCTTCCTTACTAATAAGCAAAAGAAGCCACTGTGGGATCAATGAGGAGAAGGTTATTACCATGGTTATCAATTAAAATATTGCATGTGGTTTGTTATAGTGTTTTTCAGTGCTGGCCTGTAAAATCAGGATTACTGAAAAATTAAAAAGTCTCTCACAGATTGCAAAAAATAGAAGTATTTGGCTTTCATTTCTAATCAAACAGGCTAAATATTCATGTTTATGTGCCTAAATGAAACTTTTGTATGCAGTCGTCCACCCCATGTGCATGAATAGTAGCATTGTAACAGGATGAGGTCACTGCAGAAGGGAAAGTGAGGTAAGAACACAGCTGAATCTACAGCCTCTCTGCTACATGGTGCACCAGCTTGTGCTTAAAGGAATATACAGCACTTTTGCCTGAGCCAGAGTCGCTGTGGGCACTGCCTGCAGAGCTGAATGCCTCTCACAGGGCTCTAGATGCATTCCTGGCTCTGCTGTATGGTCTGATGCACAGTATATGGTTTCCCCAGCTTTTACAAACTGCTCTTCAGAGACCTCTTTACACATCTAATGTAAGTGAAAATCCATATGGTTTATTTTAAAACCTTCGTTTAAAAAAAATAAACAGTTATCAGGCCTCATTCTGCTCTGACTTATGTGGCATAAATCCTGAGCAGTCCCTTTGTAATACTCACTGATGTACAGGATTTATGCCAGCATCAGGGGGACCAACATTTGGCCCATCAAAGGGCTTTTTCCCCCCTCATTCTTTTAAAAAGAAATGTCTCAACTTTATAAAGACTGATGGTTTCCTATTGGCGCCACCTTTGTACTCAGTGGGAATTCTTACAAATATACAGTATGGCATATCCTGGTGCATGCATCTGAGAGCTGGGCAGTGGAGGGGTGACATAGCAAAGTGGTGTCTGAAGGAGTATGAGATTTGCTAAATCTGTGCGTCAGTTCATATTTTACCAATTTCTTGTATTAACTTTAAAGGCCATATGAACAGGTTGCCAAGGGTACACTGGCAAATCGTCTCTCCTCACCCACCATCATAATTAGAGCTCTGAGAACTTGGAAAAACCTGCCTAGCGAGCAGGCCCTTCTCGCCCTTTTTCCACAAGGCTCTCCAAGCTCACAAACCTGGGTAGACTTGGAGCAGCTGCTATTTCAAACAAGACTGTCCATCCCAGCCTCACCACCTAGCGTGGGAGCCAAAGGGGCTCTGTTTTCATCCCACACTGCCTCTTGTTGCCTTGGCTTCCCGCTGTAGCTATATGAGTTCCCAGCAAATTTGTCCGAAATAGAAATACCTTCTTTCTTATGGTTTCCTTTGGCATGTCATGTGGTAGTGAACCCACCACTCTTTTTGACCCAGACTTATCAGATTAGCTTATTTCTATCTCGCCTACCAAACTCTTCCCCTCAGGCAGCTGCTGACAACTTTGAGATCAGACCAGTATGCCGCCTGATGTTTCTGAAAGCAGGACACTCAGTACTATGTTCCTGCTGCAGAAAGCTTCTGATCAAGACAACACCAGGGTTTATTCACCGATTTTAAAAATATGTTTATTTTGTTTGCTTTTCTTCCCCCTCATCAGACAGGCAGTGGATTGACTCACAAGTATTACCAAAGTAAAATTGTAAAAGATTTGCGGCTCGTTTGATACCCTCATCTTTGCCCAGGAGAGGAAAACCAGGTAGAATCTGATGAGACACAGAGAGAAATTGTGAAAGCTTTTTCCCTGGGAAAACTAACCATTTCTTGGTTATCTGAGCCGAGACCTCGTTCAACCTGGGCTGCCAGACAGGACACCCAACCTTGAGTGAGAGTCTTTCCTATAGAAACGGGAACTTGGAGGCTCTTTTATCTCTGCTCCATGACACCAGAATTATTTTTTGTATTTTTCCTGCTTCCACAACATGCAGCTTACTCATTAGTGCTGGAGTCAGCCCTCTCTCACATGTAGTTTCGGATGTCAGAAAATCTGACTGAGAGGCAGCTGCAAACAGCAGGCTGTGAGCTGCTCAGCTTCACCACCATGAAAATGTGCTGCTGGCCTGCCATGGTCTGTCGGGGTTAACATCTGCACTTCTCATTGGCCCCTGCCCCAGCTGGGACTTTGGGATTGTGGCAGCACAAGGAGAGAGAGATGACGAGATAGGATCCCAGGTGACAGAGAATGAGTGAATGCGAGAGTGATGGTGGGATGAAAAATAACAGCTGTAGGTGAATAAAGGAAGCAAAAAAACATAAAAAGGGAAAAAACTCCATAGTTGTATACAGACCCTGCAAAAGAAAAAGAGTTCCAGAGGGATGTGGGCAAAAAAAAAAAGTATCCTGATAGTATTTTGAACAGTGACAGTCTTTGGAAGCTGGACATGCAGCTTAAGATGTTTTTATTGGGAGAACATAGTAAAAGCAACACAAAAGAGTAAATGCTTGTCCTTCTTTCTGATTCTGGCCTTTGGTGTATGCATCTGACTACTCTAGATAGGGTAATGTTATGGGACAGGAGCAAGAGGAAACTCACAGTGCTGCCAGAAGGAGCTGGTGCTCTGCTTCTCTTATTCTCTTTTCTCCTCCTGCCCTTGGCCACCTGTTAGCATCCCCTTGCCTCCTCCATCACCCTCATTCCTGCCAAAGCCTCCCTTTGTCTAATCTGCATTTTAAAGCTCAGTCTTGTTATGCTTTAATTACATGTTCTGGTGGCCACTGCTTTTTTCCCAAATGCCTGTGTCCTGTTTTTGTCTGACTTTGGAAAGACTAGGGGTCGGAAAGTGGAGGAGAAGGAATTTGGGTTCTTGCAGCCCAAGAATAAATGAGCCTTTTGCTTCCAGGTCAGTAGTTCAAGTCCAGCTCACAGAAGTCGAGCTGGAAAGTGATAGCTGCTTTGGTGCTCGTTTGTAAAGCATTAGTTGGTGGTCTCATGTGGGTCTGGAAATGACAGGTGTCCACATTTCTTCTGGCCCAAGTTGGCATCTCTGCTGGCAGCTTCAGTAGCAGGACCAAAGACTATGTGGGCACTGAGCCCATGATACCCTCGCCTGGGTGGTCTACCTAAGCTGGCGTTAAAGCAAGCTGGCAAGGGAGCCAGGGAGAGCTGAGACTGCTGTTGCCTGTGTTGTACCCACTCTGTAAATAAACAGGGTTATTCAGCTTTGAGTGCTGTTCCTGCAGCTTTGATTTTATTTTTAAAAAGGTTCTTTTTCTCCTGTTTGCACTTTTCTTTTTTAGTTTTCTCCTTAAAAAAAAAAAAAAAACAACAAAACCCCAAAACCTTTGAAATAATTAAACTTTGAGGAAATTGATAGATTGGGAATATAGAACTAAATTTACAAGGAGACAGTTCAGGGAGGGGCCCCATTTTGGAGGTCTGATGTAGATGGGTAAAATGATGTAACTGGGAAAAGCCTCTATCCACGGCAATTTAACTGATTTTTATCTCACAATCAAGCTCAGCCAAGTTACCTCCCTGTCCTTGTCACCCAGGTGCTAGTACAGGATCAGTGAAAGTAATTTGGAGCAGGATTGTATCTTTTTAAGTGGTGATGTTCCTGCACCATCTATTTCTACTGTCTGACAGCAGCTTCCAAAAAATCAAAGCTCTATAGATTTTTTCTATGCACCTCTGAAAGCCTCCAGGAATCTCATTTTAAATACTTGGACTTGCATCCTTTGTCTTCCCTCTTTTTATTTGCTTTTGTATTTATGCAAACTTTTCAAATGCCTGGAAATCAGGTGCATGAGGCCGTGTTATGCTGATCCATGACAAGAAGAGGCATGGGGATGCAGGGTTGTGTGATGGCAAGCTCTGAACACACTGATCCTGGAGTGGCAGAGGGTGTTACTGAGGTGTTACAATTCCTCAACCTGTTGCTGAGAAATACAATGCCTTTTAGTGGTGCCTGCTTGCTACGTGACCTTCTTGTCCCCCTCCTACTCCAACAACCTGCGTGGTCACAGGTCAGTTAGCTGCTGTAGGTGAAATTTCTGAGCGTGAGGGATATAGCGGTGCCTCAGATGAAATTCCCTGAGACTCTGCTACCCCCAGGCAGTGGAGCAGGCGGTGACACAAAAGATTTGAGGCATATGGGAACTGGTGGGTCTGTGAGCATAGCAGGGTTGGTTCCCCTAGCTCCCATGCACAGTTCTTAGTTGCCTAGCCTACCTCCAGACAATCAGAATGAGCTGTAAATGACTCCCAGTGAACTCCTCATCCTCAGCTCATCTCAGGGGTGCTTGGAGAATTCTCACCTTGTTCCACTCCTGTGTCCTACTGTAGCTCAGAGCCCTGCTAAGGACATGGTTGAGCAGCCTGTGTTCTGGGAAGAGCTGCATAGGAACATTAGAGAAATGGGGAGCGCTTGGAGAAGTCATGCGTGATTCACTCACCGTCTTTAGCTGTTCTCACAAATCATACGTGGTTTTATATTCCCAAGGCAAATGTAAATTGTCACTGCTCGGTTGACTTCATTGCGCTTTCGTCCACTCACTCGAGGTGTGGTTCTGCTCCATAATCCTTAAAACAGTAAAAACAAACTCCAAAAACGTTCCCCACCTTTGCTCTGCTTTTGTGAAACTGTTAATTCAAATTCTGCCTGGACCTCACTGGGTGCAGCTACTGCTGTTGGATTATTCAACTCTTACAGTTGTGCTGTCACTGTAAAATCTGCTTTTTGCCTTAGCCTAGGTTATTGTTCTTAATTGTACGTTTTCATCTACAAGTGCCAAGTGCCTGCTTTAAAAAAATAAAAGCATAACCCCCCAACCATATGCTAAATTCCTAGCTGCATAGTAAAGATTGATTACATGTGTTTATGTGTAATTTAAAAATGGTTCATTCAGGAAGTGTATGGTCTTTTAAAGGCAAGTTTAAAACCTTCAATTCTACATTAGTTTATTTATGTTAGGGAAAAGGGCCTGTAGTACTAAGCAAAACCCTGTGATATATAGGGTTCAGCTTGAGAATTCTCAGAACTATTTTATATATTTTTATTCTATCAATATGCTCTTTCACAGCTACTAATTAGTTTTGTTAGTTGACGTACAAAGAAGCATATATAAAACGGGGAAAAAGTAATTCCACAGCACTAATAGTATTAATGAAAAGCACAAAGTCTGGAGGCAATTGTAAAAACACTAGTTCAACCAAAAAGTAATTTTCATTTGAATTAGCATGATTACTTACATAGCTTTTCCTTGTCACAGTACACTGAGTTAGGATGTTTTGAAGCTTTCAGTGTAGAATTCTAGTACATGTTAGAAAAAATACATATAAATACTGTGTACATATGCATAAAATAAAGCTATAAATAAACAAGAAACACAGTAAACTTCAATTCTACTTTTAGCCTCTTTTTTTTTCACTTTCAAGACTGCTTCACTTAATTGCATAGGAAAGCAAATGTGGCTGTAAATTGATTGGTTGCTCCCATGCCATGGGGAGGGGTATTGGAATAACACAGCTTTTGCACTACATGCCTAATTAGTTTACAAGCTGTGGGCATTCATGCGGCTGGAGCTATTTTGCCTGAAGGGGTGAGAAGGGAATCACCCTGTCTGTTTCTTTTGCACACTAACTGTAGTATTTGCTTACTAAAGAATCTGACTCAGTTACTGTGGGATGGTTTGCTGTTGCTGAAGGTGAGCCCAAGGAGTGCTTGCTGATGCATACAGAGAATGGCAGCTGGTGTCACAGCTTCTCACTGTGCAGCCCGCCAGTGGGTATTGTTCTCCTTTCCAATACCTCCCATCCTCGTGTTGTTCCTGACATGCCCAGGTTCCCGCAGGCCTGCCATGGGTGTTTGTTATGTGGAAAAAAAGGATGTCCTGCCAATCCACATCACTAATGCAAGCTTCTCAAATGACATCAGCAGCACAGGAGAATTTAGTTCCTAACCACATGCAAATAGGTCCCAGACTGTCGGTTATGCCATGATGTCAGCTCTGATTCCTCATCCATTATTTGATGCGTAAATGCCAGATATGTTCCCTCTCCCTTTCCCTCCCCTCCCACACAGAACTTCTGGGTTTGTTTTGATTTTGTTTGTGGATAATGTGTTTTGAACAACAAACATACCTCCTCAGGAGAAATTTCTTTCAAGGGTGATTTCCTATACAAGCTTTCCTTGTCTTTGTTATCATTTTACATTATGGTGAGCCATTAATTGCTAAAACAATCCAGATCTTTTCCCAAGGGATTCAACTAAGTGTGGATAATAGCTCCAACGTTCTTTGTCATGAATTGGCATTAACTTTGTTAATAAAAGCTACTGTATCATTTTGGCAGCATGAAGCATTAAAGTATGTCAGCCTGCAGGTATGCTAAGGCACAGCAGCAAATCAGGTCATGTTGTGCAGGCTAACATCAGGTTAGATTTTACAGCACGTACGTCTATTTTAAATGGCACAGGCCTCCAGGCTGTATAATTTGGGACACTGGGACATGGAATTTGTCACTGCCAGGTCTAAGGGTCGAAGCCACTGAGCTATGAAAGGTGTGCCTCTTGTCACCTAGCATTAACTGCCTCGTTCAACCTGGACTAAACTCCTCCTGTAAGCTGTTAGGGGGTAAGTCATCCCCAAGACATGAAATGAGTTTCCCTGGGCAGTAATAATCTAGATATGTATTTTAGACCACTGATCCTAACTTTAGATTAATTCTTGCTCCATAGCTGGTGTTCATTGCCATTTAAAGTTCATTTCATTCTAGTTTCCTTTTTACTGGTACCTTTCCCAGAGGAATGAGGAGGGTATTGGCACTTTCTGAGCATGGGCTGCATCCTTCTGCCTGCCATTCTGTGGGCCTGTGCCCCAAGAGGCCACTGCATTAGTTGCTCTTTCAGTGAAGAGACTGAGATTGGGACCTGAGAGTTCTTCATGACTTTCGGATTTAGCCTGGGTCGGGTTTTTTTTTTGAGGAGAGCTTAAACAAGGCAGGAAATGGGGAAACTTATGCAGGTGTTGCCAGCAGTTTAATTTGGTTTTCAACCAGAGGTCTTTGGATCTCTTATCTTCACATAGTTCTCCATACATCAGCTCAAACTGTTCCCTTTTAAAGCATTCTGTAAATAATATTTCCAACACAAGGGAGCTTAAGTCTATTTGCAAAGCTACTGAATAAATATACAATACTAGCACAGAAATCAAATTACAGGGGCTGATGCCTTTCTAATGATGCTTAGTTCAAGTGACGGAGGTATTACAGGCAAGTGAGAGATCTCCCAAATCACAAAGATGTAATTAATTAATATCTCCTACATTGCCAAAAAAAGAGAGAGTATTTTGACAACAGTGTTTTGAAACAATTATGAATTGTTCTTTCTTATAGCCCCAAAAGGCAAAAGCAGGAATGTAATTACAATACATTCCCCTTTTTCCCCCTATTTTTTCTTTCTGATCGAGTCATAGAGCTCACATATTGAGTAACTGGGAGAGAAGCCAAAAACATTCCCTTTACAAGTGACTTTAAACTATGCATGAGGTGTGTTTTTTCCTTTTGTTTCATGGAAACATCTCTGTTGTTGGCAAAAAGTTTAAGTTAGGAAAGTTGGTCTATAGTGCTGCGTTGCCAAGGTTTCAAGACCAGGCCTAGATGGTCCATAAAATGATTTCCTCTTAAGTAAGAGTTCTGCCTTATTAAAAACAGAGACTGTGGTGATCCCTTGCCTTTCCCAGATCGCTAACTCACTCTCTGGGGGATGGACAGATAGTGGGATCTTCTCTGGCCCCTCATCTGCCCCTTTCCCTCACTGGAGCTCCAAGATCTGTGTCAGGTTAGTGCTGGGTGCAGCTTTGGGGGCAGTGGTGGGACAGTGTGCAGGTAGAGGAGGATATTCCTGTTCTGGGGACCCCATTGGTGGTTTTGGGGATATTTAGGGAGGTCTTGAAGCACTGTCTGTCTCCTGTATTTGCTGTCATGCAGTCATGATGGAGACCATGCTAAGCACAGCATGCTTTTGGGGAGGGAGTTGCTAAAAGAGCTAATGGGGGACAAATCTGTTGTGATGCTTCCCTTCATATGGCTCAGGTGGGACCGTTCTAATCTAAGGCCTCCACTGGGGGAGGAGATTCAAGGGAAAATCAAATGAAGGAGGCAAAAGTCCACAAGTAATGGAGCGTCAACTGAGTGAGACTTGGCCTCCAGTTCCAGCTGACAGGTCTCTGAAATTGTATTCTGAGAACTGACTACAAGCCCTGGCTCGAGCATCGCTCACTCCTCATACTTGACAGATCGTAGTGCCCTGACTCACAGCTAGCTCACAGGGAACCAGAGCCTGCCTCACTCCCTCTGTGTAGCTCAGGGGAGGTGCAGGTTTAGGAAACTGTGGTAACGCTGCTCAGGTTGAGCTGTCCCTCATCAGAGCATTTGGTGCTGTACAACCCCTCTGCTGTCCTTAGTGATGCCAAATTTCCTTCAGAAATGAGACAAGAGCTCTGGTATCTGCAACATCCTTTCTTTTCCCCAAATTTATTTGCAAAGTAGTAAGTGTGTGCCAGAGCTGAATAAACCTCGGCAGATTATTGTTTTGACTAATTCAACCTAAACAACCTGTGGGATTAAATGAAGGGGGCTTTGTTTATATAAGAGTCAGAATTGTAAATGGGGAGTTTGGATGTTTATTTCAAAAACTTTGTATGGTATAGATACAGATAGCCAGAGGCTAATCCAGGAGAATGCAATTAACCCAGGAAAGGAATTCAATTTAAGAATTTCTCTTGTGTCTGTTTCGAAACTACCTGGAACAGCTTGTTGTGCACTTTAATTGAAAGTAACCTCCTCATGGGTATTTATCTCGATCTTAGCAGACTCACTCGGTGGCATATGGGATGGAGGATGAGGTTGCTGAGTGCATCTGGGAGACAGCTGTGTCTTGTGATTGAACTTCTTAGGTATATAGAAGTCGATTACACCTCCACTTGCATACATGGAGACAAAACTTGGTCTCACTCTGGTTCTACATGGTTGCAGCTTTGCTGCAATTCTTCTGGATTTCTTCTACCATGCATAAAATTCAGATCATATTTGTCATATGAACTGAGATGAAAATGTCACTGCTTGCTTTATTTTGAGGGGGGAAGGGGGAGAGGTTGATGCATATTAGGCAACAGACTGTTGTTCCTCTCTCATTTATAAACAAGAAGTACAAAACCTACATCTGTTACCATCTTTTTATAAAAAAGAGATGTGTTTCCATCAATATGAAGAGAATATGAGAGCAGGCAAAATGAGTCAGGCTAGACAGCAATGCAGGAGGACTGCACAAACATTCGTGCTTGCGAATGCAGACAAATTGTAACTAACCAAAGCAGTTGCCACATCCTTCCCCTTAGTCCTTTCTGCTGTAGAGCTGGACATGCCTTCTGACCTGCTGCATTTCAAGTACAGGTGTCTCAAGTATGGGATGAAAGAAATGTCAGAAATTAGGTGGGGTTAATATTTTTCTGGAAGTGTCTGTCCCTTGCATAGACTAAAAAGGATGATTAGATGACAGAGTTAGCCAAATTTCCTTGTTGTGGAAGTGAAGTTAGATAAACCCTATTTTTATGGGACTGCTGCTGAATAAAATGGGCCAGACTAGTACATTTTACACACGTGCAACCTGATTGTTATTATGGAAGATATCTGTGAAGGTGCTGATCCCTGATGAAGTCTGCTTTAGGAGTATGTTGTGATTGCACATTCATTTTCATTTACATTCTAGGTGTTTCATCTGTCTCTGAGTTTAGAGTGAATGCTGTACTTTCATATTACAATGTTTACCTGTTTTTTTATGTGTCTATATATGCACATGAATGTAGTAGAGTATGCATCCTTAAGAGTCATGGTTAAGAGTCTTAGCAGTAATTTTGCAATTGCTTCTCAGCACCTCAGAAAGGCCGTGTTAAAAATGACTGGTAAATACATATTTAGAGTAATTTATTTCATGTGTTATTTCACTTAGTCCATTCCCATGAGTGTTGGAAGCAAAACTGGAGTTGATGTCAGTGGGAACAAAGTCAAGTTCATTATGTGGAGTTCAGATGCAGATTTCACTTCCTATTAATATGAAAAGGACTTCAAAGCAGTAGATTATAAAGTCTTTACCTAATATATTACTCGCTATTTTCTCTGATGCTTTTGTCATTTAATAAAAAAATCTTTCATACTTTACCTAAAGTAATTGTAGACTGGAGATCTATAATGTCGCTGCTATTTCCACATTTCAGTTGTCACCTAGAAATTTATATCTGTACTTAGGATAATGAGATTTAGTGGGGTCATTTACACTTGGTGAGCATTGTATAAATCACCATTACCCGTTTGTGCATCATGTGGCTTTTACCTTTTCTATCATAGATAAATATTTTTTACAGTCTGTTGCTATTCATATTCTCTTTATAAAATTCAGCATATACTATTCATTTAGACAGGGGCAACAACAAGAGATAATGCCAGGTTTTGGCTATTCCAGTATTACTTATTGGAGTACTGTTTGGGGTGGTTAGATCAAAAAGAGCTGAAAGGACAGGTTGCCTTTCAGTGCTCTATTTATTGTTTTCATACATTAAAAGGGCTCTTGCTGTAATACAAGCAGGGGTGATAAGCACTCACTGTCACTAGACACAGTTAAAGCAACTGCACTGTCAAAATTACCTTTTAAAAACCAAACCAATATAAGTTGCAGTATGTGTGGTCATTCCCTGAATATCTTGGTTAAGTATCTATCATGATGTACTTGATTATGTTCTTCCTTTTTGATTTATCTTTTTCCTTCAAATGTAAGTGATGAAAAATTTGTCTTTTCTTACCTAAACAAATTCAGAAAGTCCCTTTTGAGCTCTTTGTCTTCTCTTTTATAACTCTGATCCTAGTAAAGCAAGTGGGTAAACATTGATTCTCACACCAATTCCATTTTATGCATTTGTTCTTCTTGGACTGGGATGCAATTTCTTTACTACCATTTGCCCAGACATTGTGGCACGTAAGAGCCCTAATTTTGACTGGGGTGATATAGGCTCACACAGGCAAACACATTTGCTAGGAGGAGATATGAGAAAGCGCTCGCTCTCCAGCTTGATTCTGAAGTCTTACTTGATTTGACCAAACTTTATCATTAACCTTGGTGTTCCAAACACTAGAATAAAGGACTGATTTAGGAGGATCAGACTGCACCAGGTGCAGTGTGGGCAGCATATGTGCAAAGTATTGACCAGAGCATCCGACCACAACACCTAGGTCTGACCCTGTGTCCTGGCCCTGTTCAACACCTCTGCATTCCCTTTACCCCTCCACAGGCTTCCAAAAATGCAGCATGGGTTAAGGAAGGAGCTACATCCTTAACTCTTGTGTGTTTGGTCATTTGTTGGTGATCAGTGGTGGGTTGAGCCAGCTTCTTGCTTTTACTTTGCCATCTAGTTTGCAGTAAGAAATAAAAGAGAGGGAATCGGGCAAAAAGACGTGCACTGACAGACATTCAAGTAATTTGAAATTCCTGCTTTCATTGTATTTTGACAATAGTCCTATTAAATGTGAATCATTCTGTGTATTATTCTTATTACTCATTCACCTCATGTAACAGGCTTGGTCCAAGCACTGCTCAAGTCTTTCCACTGACTTTACTGGGAGTGGGATCGAGTCCTCCATGCTGCGTTAGCTTGAGTGCTTTCATGGCCAGTTTTAAAGCCATTGTTCTACACAGCCTGGGACGAAAGTACCAAAAACTCATCTCTTAATATTAGCTAGGTTCTTTTTAACTTCTTTAGCTTAGCTTTTCAGACCAATGGAGATAGATTAATATTACTAATAACAAAGAAATGTTTCCTTATTATGATCTAAATGTTGAAGTATTATAAAGTATGAAAATACTCAACTGACATTCAGAAGGGAAATAGATATCTTGAGTCTTTACTATATCTTGCTTTGACCTCTGTAGATAAAAAATGAAAAAAGCTCTGAGTGAACTCTGTCAGACTTTGAAAATACTACACTGGAATAAGTCTATTGAAACTCTCTGTTTGGAAATATTTAAAAATAGTTGTTCAGTTCAAAAGGCTCAAATCTGCACACAATAAAGATACCACATCCAAGAATTAAAACATATAAGTGAAAACTGATGTACACTTTAGCAATATCTCTCTGAGACATCTCTGCATGTAATATCCTTTCCTGAATATGAGTCTTTATTTTTGCAAAATAGGGCCAACAAATTGTGCCCATTAAATGCTAAATTTACTAGCTGGTGTTTGCTGAATCTGGCCCTTATTAAATGTCCAGACAAGCTTGTTGTAGTTTATTTTGTAGGACGTCTGGTTAGAACATTAAATACAACAAGGAAAAACAAACTTAAAAGTAAAATGGTTCAACCCTTGCCCTACTGGGAATTTTTTTCCTTGATTGGATGGAAGCAGAAACAGGTCATTCCTTCCAAATAAATTAGCTCAAATTTAAATATTCAATCAAATAATTTTTACAAGGGTAAATCTTAACCAAGAATGGGTAGAATTTTTATTTTCTATTTTTTTATTTGGTTTTTTTTTTTTTTGTGATTCTGGTTCATGTGGAGTAATTAGATTAACGTATTCCCTCTAATTTTATACTTGATTTCTACAGAGGGGAAGATTTTGCTAAAATCAGCAACATTTGCCAGTGAAAACGTTTTTTAAATAACCTTGCATTATCACTCAGCAAAAGTTCTGTTTCTATTTGTTTTGGCACCTTATAATCAATGTTTTTCCCCCCAACCAAGATTCTAGTTAAAGTTCTTTTTAAAAAATCAGGTGAAAATTGTAGCCTCTAAAAGACAGTATTGCATATGTGAGTCTGCCACCCCTGACAGGCTGTGCGTGTGTCACTGAAAAACCCCAACAGTTTCTTTAATTTTTTAATTCTCTTTTTCTCGTGATCTGATGTTCTCAGCAAATTTTTAACTTATCATCATGGTCAGCAGTGTTAGCAAGCAGCTTCTTTATTTCTTAAGTAATCAAGCAGAAATTTCCACATAATTTTAATTACTTACAGATTTTTAACAACCTGAGATCACTGAAAGTCAGTATATTCCCCTGTTACTACGCTGCAACAGCGATAATATCGTTATAATTCCTAAACTTAGCATTTCTCTGTATTAGACTGAAGTGAACTGAGTTATTTCAGGTGCTCTGGCACATTAGGACATTGACAGGACAAGGAATAATGGCTTTAAATTTAAAGAGGATAGATTTAGATTAGATATAAGGAAGAAGTTCTTCACTGTGAGGGTGGTGAGGCACTGGAATGGGTTGCCTAGAGAAGTCATAGCTGCCCCATGCTTTGAAGTGTTCAAGGCCAGGTTAGATGGGGCTTTGAGCAGCCTGGTCTAGTGGATGGTGTCCCTGCCCGTTTCAGGGAGGTGGAACCAGATGATCCTTAAGGTCCCTTCCAACCCAAACAACTCTGTGATTCTATTATTCTATTAATAAATAGGTGGCTTATTGACAATAGATCTGCAATACAAGCTGTGTAGTAATATTTCTAAGCATTCCTCGGGAATATAGAGTGACTATAAACTTCATATGTACTGCTATGCTCAGCAAGCTGTTATGTTTTCAATAATGAGGCCCTAGTACATTATGTGCTAAGATTTGCTATATCCCAAAGCAAAAGCTGTCAGAGCAGTCACAGGGAGTGGTTGCCCACTCTGTTACTTCCTCCCCTTCCCAGTTTGCATTCAGATCCTCAGGACATGTTTGGTTTTGGTTGTTTTGAAGTGGCAGGTTTTGTTAACTTACTGTTCCATCCAATCCTAATAAACATCATCTGTCAGCCACCATCCTGCCAGGCTGTTCCCATCTTCCCCTTGCTAATCTTCATGGTGTTTTTAGTGCTTTGCTTACAGTACAAACACTTTCACGTGATGTTGGGTGAAATGTAGCTGTTTCATGGTTTTGATTAGATAAAAACAAAATTAAATACTCCTTTCTATCAAGAAGGAGGCTTCTGAGTCACACTCTGCTGAATATGAAATGTTTCATGCTTTGATGGAAATGAAAATGTATGGGGTGGTAACAGTGCTAGGATTTTCTGTACATGTCCCCTGCGTATCTCCAAAGGAGGTACCAAAGCAGCATCCTCAGTTGGTCACAATGTGGCTCTCTTGGGCAAGCTCAAATCTGTTGCTGCCCCAGGTCAGGAGTTGCTGGAGAAGGCAGGGTGGGTATGCAAATGTATAGTAATGAAATTATTATGTATCGGTATTGTCATAGTGCCTAAAGAGCCTGATATATTGTTTGGAGAACTTGTGGGTGGATGCTGAAGTAATAGGAAATTACAGTGACTGTGGGTGGTAGAACAGAAACCCAGCGGTGCAAATCTTGTAAAATGGGAGGTGTTCATACTGCCAAGATGAACCTGGAACATAAAGCATCCCTGGAACTTTTCTGTAGAGCTTCACTTCTCCATGTTTTTAAACTGGAAGGGCATCTTACTGTTACAAAGGAACTCCATAGATAATGTTACATCTCACTGTTGTTTAGCTATTGGGCAGGGAAAGCAGTAAACTAAATATTTGTTTTGTGAAATTATAATATTGCTGCTGTAATTGCAAACACACAAATCAGGCACTGACTTCCAACTAGAGCCCTGCTTATGGATGCTGACCTCCCAGCTCCACCAGAACATGTGTATGTGTTTCCATGCATTTCAAGGACCGCCTTCTGAAGTCTTGTAGACCAGCTGTTGAGTAACAGTGCTCTAGGACATACCAGGGTCTCAATCTATGAGCATCTGGCATTAACTTTTTACACTTATGTAAAATCGATCTGGTGGTGGGATGCTGCATTTTACATGAGTCCAAGTGACTGCGTGAGATGCAAAGAGCATTAGATGTGTTAGTATAATGCTAAAGTCTTTAGTGAGCTTGAATGACTTATTAGACTAAAACCCTTTGAGGTGAAATGTTGTAGCTTCTTAGAGACAGAATCGAATCCACTCAGAGAAAAGGGGATGCATGTTTTGGATTTGCATGCATAATTTTAAGGAGGCAGAAAATGAATTAGGTTAGATTTTCACCTGGTTATCTCTTTTCATGTGACTATTCTAATAAATTCTTAAGGTCCTTCAGTGATAGTAAGTGAAAGAAGACAGGAAAAAGAGCTTTCCACCACCAAATTCTCGCACCCTCACCCACTGTGCAGTGCTGGGTGACTGTTTTTTGCTAAAAAAGAAAGCAGCATGCCAGCTGGATATCTTCCTGCGGTAGCTAGGTTTTCCTTGGAGGTTTCCCATCTCTACACTAACTAGGCTTGACTATGCTTGGCTTATGAGCTTTTGTGAACATCCTTGCCAAGGTGGGATGACTGTAGGCAAAATGAGTGCAGCAGAGAGACAGAGGCAAGTATGTAGGAGTGATCAAAGTCTAGAGATCTGCTGGCAGACACATCTCCTTCCTACGCTCTGCAGCCAGTGGGTCCAGTGCTTTCCCCCTCTCCTACGTATGAATCAACACATCCAAGCGAACGGTGCCAAAGCAGGGGGTGGGTAGGAGCCAGCCTTAGTACTGTACAACAGCTGTTGTTTTGCCAAGATATTCTGTAGGAAAGTCAGAACAAAACTCGCCTTCTGGACCACGAATCTCATTAAAGTTCATCAATGGCACTGGAAAAGAGAGAACTTAAAAGGTTTGCCACTTTTTTTTTTAAATGCTGTTACAGTAGAAGATACTATGTAGATGTTATAAAAGGCGGGCTTTAAAGTTGGGCGAAGTTGTCTGCCGCCAGTCCTAGTGAGACGCTAGAGGTGGTAAAAAAGTGAATTTGCCAGCAAGAAACATTTATTACTGCATGGCAGAAAGTGCTTCCTGTTGAAATGACAGATTGGCAGAGACACTGGATCCGATTCCTTTTAGTTTCTTCACCGGTGTTTTACAGGAAGGTAATGGTGGGAGCTGGTAGACAGCAGAGTAGCATTGTTGCTCTATTATAGCTTCTTTATTCTTTTTATTTTCTCCTAAATTCAGCTGCACATATATATTTTTTATATTTTTAAGATTTTTCTTTTGTGTCAAAGACCTTAAAAACCAAAGTTAACCCAAAACATATAAGGAAAGCTTTAGCTGGCACCGCATGTAAATGTTATAGTGCCAGCTGCCAATTTGCTGGGCGGTTAGTGTTTGATTTATAGTTTCACTTATGTGTTTGAGTGGGTGGGTCACAGCTTTTTGGTGTCTATTTTCCTTGTTTTGCAACTTTGATTAATAATTTCACTCTCTGCAGTCACTATGTCCAACAGCAGAGCTCTACCTTTGATGGGCAGGATGTTTGTAACTCTTCAAGTGCTGAGCTCCTCCGCAGTGGTAGATCCCTGCCTTCTTCTCCCCCCTCTTCATGTAATGTCTTTTCCTTGCCTGGCTGGAGGAGGAGGAGATGCTGTGCCAACTCTTTGAGCTCTCACTCAGCTTCTGCCTTCACAACAACTATAAACGTTACCAAGCGCCCCCGTTGTTTTCATACTCCATCCGTATACTCTATACTTGCTTGGAAGTGAACCTTGTGGAAATTTTGGGCTTGTGAAGAACCTCGCAGATATTTCCATTTGAACTGCCATGGTAGCAATAACACACTATGCTTGCAGCCTGCTGTCCACCTAGTGACCTTGAACTGCTTTGCAGACACTGCAGAGTGAGATGCCGAGATGGCAGAAGCCCTGCTCGAGGACCTGTGAGGGGCTGAGCAGGGGTGCACAGGAGGGTTTTACTAGGGGGCAGGTCAGAGGGGGTACAATGAGTAAGGCGCACACATGTGGGTGTGTGCACAAACATACGATCTTGAGTCCAGTCAATAAAAGCATGAAAGGAAAAATGGAGAGACTCAGTTCAACTATTGTCAGACACATGAAAGAATTCACCTCTGTAATCTCTATGTGCAATCACTGACAACACCAACGACTCATTCTCCTTCACTGTCCTAAATGTTGCAGTCATCATTTGTAACCTAATATTGTATCTCACTGTCCTTCCAACACTAATGTAAAACCACATCAGAGCAATGTTCAAGGTGACCTGCAGAATGCGTATAAACTCTATGTCACGCCATTAGGATGAACAGTTGAAATTCTGGGATGCTTTCTGGCACGTTGAGCTGAGCTTGGGCATGCATGGGATATCTGTATTGGAGAACCATAACCTAGGCAGAAAAGTTGGATTTGGTGGGAATGATTTACACAGAGGCATACATAATGCTGTTCAGTGTGCTGCATCTCTGGTGTATAGTCTGTGCAATTCAGTGTAATGTACAGTACATAACTTCTGTGAAATAAGAACAGCCATGCTTGAATTCTGTGGACTGTGTAAAGCCTTATTACCCAGATTGCTCACCTTATCTAGTCCATTCCTGTGTTTTTTGTCCAGGATACTGCTTTAGCACAGTATTTTAAGGAAGAAATTGAAACAGGGGAAGATAAAAGGTGTTTTGTGGTTTCTTTTTAATTGGAGGCTGGAGGCAAAGTGCCTCCAGATAATTTCTCAAAGAAAAGTCATTGTCTTCTCCCACTCTTGTCATTAATCTCTAAAATTATTGCACAATTTCTGTTTAATGTGTTAGGATTTCTTAATATGTTAAGACAATGTGGAAAGACAAATTTGAACAGGAGGGAGCATGTTTCTTTGAATGCATAATTTTTAAATCTTCGTCTGAAGTCTTCATTTGTCTTGCCAGCCAAACCTTTTACAGTTGAAAACTTAATCAGACTCTGTACAATTGAAAATACGTGTTAAGGGCAATTCATTAAAAGAACTGGAAGTTGCTACAAATATTGAGAGTGATGGTCATTCAGATTTTACTGATTTTTGAATGCTGGAGCTGTGTTAAGTAACACTGAAATCAGAGATTCCCAACATATGGCTCACATGATATTTCCAGTTCCCCACTTTTTTATGCATTACAAAGGACTTGATACATTCACAGTAACGCATTTCAGTGTATTCTGAGCACAGCAGGTACTTGAATGTAGTACCATGCCTAAATGTATTGCAGTGCACATATGTTCTCATACATTGCACAGTAGCCCTCATATTGTTTCCACAAACAAGAATTCGGGGTCCCTAGGTCTAAATTTCTGATTCTTTAATTTAGTGTGCTGTTGCATTAGTAAAGCTCTTTTTTACCAATCAGAGACAACAGACCTAATTTTGAAGTATGATGTGAATCCATGAAGCCCCCATACAAGCTTTTTTGCTTGGTTTCATTAATGATGCTTGAAAGGAAGAACAGAAATTAAACTGAAGTATAAAAAGCCTACAAAGACATCACTTTAATTTGGAAAATTACTCAACCCATTTTTTGATAATTCTCAGGTACTTCTTTTGTATTTATCCGCACTCAGATTATTTCCATTGGCAGACTGACATGTGTAACAGAGTTTCCTTTTTTTTTAATGAAGCCTTTGGTCAACTCTTTCTATGCTTCGTGCATTACAGTCACCAAGCAGAGCTGCTTATGCTGATTTCTGGCCATATTTTGAACCTCATGTTAGTGCAGAATAACTCACTCAGGTAGTCTCAGTGAATGACTCTCAAATTTCCAGTAAGAGGGTCACCAGCGAGCTTCTGTTTTCCATTCAAGTTCTGGTGTCACAGCCCAAGCAGTCTTCTGTTTTTTGTCAGCAGATCACTTTGAAGTTTAGTAAGCCTGTGCAGTTATCTGTGTTGATGATCTGGTGTTGAGCGTCGCACTAGAAACACCAGCTATTTGAACACGATTATGGCTTTATTTGCAAAAGCAGTTACTGTGGATTTCCACCCCCTCCCCCCTAGATCACTCTTTCATTCCCCAGATTGTTCTATATCCAGCTCAGAATTGTACGACTTGTCATTCTGACTCACTGAGTTGAACAGTATTACACAACTATTTTTCCTGTCAGTTATGGGATAATATTGCCAAAACTTCTCTGTATCTTTTCCTATGTATTTGCAGGTTTTGATGGATATTCTACTAATCAGTAAGGTGGGAAGTATTAAACAGGTATCAAAACACATCCCCTGCTACTGAGGAGGGTTACTCAAGCAACACTATAATTTAGATGCTTGGTAATCAACTTAGAGCATTGCGACAGTTTGAGTTGTTTTTGTTAATAGAGATGAAATTATGGGTGTAACTAGCTGGCAATCTTCAAATAGACTTTTGCAAGCTGTTTACTCAGCTGTCCCAGGGCAACAACTGCATATGTGAATGAATTCTTCCAATATCTCCAGTGTGGTATATTTAATTTATCCTATTTTGCCACAGTGTGAGAGAAACAAATTTTGAAGAAAGTAGGATTCATGTTAGATGCTACATTGCAGCTTGGCTGTACATTAGCTGGGTAGTTTGACATCATGGCTGAAGATTTTGTTACTTCAAAGTATATTTTTACTTATTTTCCAGTAATTTAAACCTCTGGAATCAAAATGAGAGAAAAAACAAAGAAATGTAAATCACGGCATTTTTAGTATATTGACAAAGATAGGTTTCATTTTTAAGTCAACATGACTGATACTAAAACACTCTGGAAGCAACTACTGAGATTTGTCTGATTGAAACTAGTATATGCCTATTTTAAGTGGATATAGTTTGGTCTACCCAAGCATGTACAAGTTTAAAAGACACTTTAAAAATATATCATTGTTATTTCCTTTGTGGGAAAATCCTGTCAGATGCATATTGCTCTTGATACGTTGCTTCTTACAAAAAATATAGGGAATTTAAGCTCAAAAAGACACATTCATCTGTGCCTGCATGGTTTTCAGTCAGAAGATGATAATGGTAAAAATAGCCTTTTGCAAGTGTGGACTTTGAAGATTGATGAAGTCATATCAGACCCTCTTTAAAAAAAAATAAGAGATGCTAAACGAGTGAGATCATCTCTGAATCTTATTAAAATATTCCAGAATGTTAATACAACAGTAAAAAGATGCGGATAAAAATGACAGGAAATAATTAGGGAATATTTTAAACAACTTCCAAGCAGGTTTGGCTGCCATTGAGTCCTGTTATGTTTTCCCCTCCACCTCAAATGTGATGTGAAAAAAAAATAGTGATAGAAACTGCAACAAAAAAGGACCTGATATAGGAAATAATATTACAATCTGATTCGGAGCTGTGCAGGGAAAAACTGGCTGTAATACTTAAATACAGAGTGAACACAAAGCCCTGCTCACTGTCCTATAAAGCTGTTTGCTAAAAGTCCATATGTGACTTGGTGAATGTTGTGGTCTAAGCCATTTCTGGGGCAGGGAGAGACAAAGGATGAATGTTGTGGTCTAAGCCATTTCTGGGGCAGGGAGAGACAAAGCAAGAGGGAGAATGGAGAAGGAGAAGCAGTTGTAAGAAGTGACACCAATTGATGACACCTATCAGCTGCACAGAAAATTAACTACTTTACGATTCACTGGTGTATATAATGTGTCATATTCCACAAATCCAGCATAAAAAGGTGTAGCACTGCCACAGTTAGAGTCAAGAGTAGCTTTCTGTCTTTGGCTCACGATCAAGTTCATTTGAGCATGTGGAGCTGCTTTTGAATGTAAAAAAAAAAATTAGAAAACTTTTAGTGGGCTGCTTTCAACATTGTTTTTTAAAAGTTGGTAATGTCTAGACTGATTTCTTACACTGCAAAACACATGGAGTGTCCTTCTTGCTGCAAAATGTTCCTTGTGATTCATAGGTCTTGGACACCCCCCTTAGGAACTGGAGCACTTTAGCTATAGATTTTCAGTGTCATAAAGGTGATAAAATGTATTAACCTAAACAAAAATGTCTCTGTCTGGCTTCTGAGAACTCAAACACAACCAGATGCGGTGCTAACGAGCAGCACTGGCATGGACTTGGAAGGACAGGTCCAGGTTCTCAGCTGACATACATCACTGTAGCTGCCGGGCCAGCCACCATCCACCCAGCAGAGGAGGGCAGGGCAGGGCAGGGCAGGGCAGGGCAGGGCAGGACAGGGGGCTGCTTGCCTGACAGCCTGCCTGCTTCCCAGCCCACCCGTCCACCGCACTTTGGCTGCCAGCACTGCATCTAGGGAAAAAAACAATTAAGCAGCAAAATATATGGGCTCCTTGCTTAGCTTTACTTTTCTTTGGAAGCAACTTCTGAACTGCTTTCTGACCACCGAACATCTGTTTATAAACCAAGGAGAGATAAGAGACAAACAAAATGAGAAGGAAAAAAAAAAATCAAATAGCCAGCCACTCAAATTTGGAGTAACTGTCCTGCCAGGTGATGACAGAGTTCCATCAGACTTTGATGGCAGTGTAGCTTGGCATGAAAGAGGTAGCTGCTGAGAGAGCAGGGGTGCCTCATTTAGAAAAGATAAGCTGGCAATCACAGGGAAGAGTTGTGGGAGTGATCTTTTCTGTCTCAAAAAAGAAGCTCTTTATCAAGTCTGTTTTTGTCATAGCTTTGGGAAGCACAAGTGCTGAACTAAGAAGCAAAAGATAGTAGAGAAATTCTAGAACTGTAGAGCAAAGTACATCTCTCCATACACCCCCATGGCCCTAGCTACATCCCTGTGTATGTATTTCTTTAGGTCTGTGGCACATCAGATGAGAAGTACACGTTCACTGATGTATTAGATGAGTTGTATCATTAGATTTTTGTTTGCATGACGTTAAGTGCCCGAAGCAACCATGTAGTTAAAGCAAAAATTATATTTATAATTTTTCTATTGTCTGTTCATAGATGTCAGTGGACTTGTTGACTCTAATAGGGCACAAGAAGTTAGACCCTTACTGCATCCTGGGGACCCACAATACCATCAGCAGGAGAGAATTAAAGGGAGCAGAACTGTTCCCTGTTTGTAAGCAAGTCAGCTCTTAGACTGTTTCTGGTTCTGCCACTAAGAGTTTCTGTGATATTGAGGCAACCTCAGAGTTTTGGGCGATTGATCTGTAAACTGAGTCTCCCATTACATTTACTGACATTGGGTTTAGCGCGAGGTGCAGCAGCACAGAACTATGCAAAGGCTGGGCAATTTCCACGCTTGGGTCTGATGTTCATAAAATGCTTTGGGATTCCTGGAAAGCATGAAGGCTTATTGTTCACTCACAGCAGATTGTGTCACCAATTCCCAGGCCAGTTGCCTCATAGACCCAAATTAACCAATCAAGCACTTGGAATATAAAATATTTGAAGTAGCCTGAAGTTGTTCCTGCTACCGGGGAGAACTGATAAACGTTCCAGCAGAGATAGTCTCTATGACTGCTGGCAAGTTCCCTTCTGCCTGCTCCTAACTAAAGATTGCCACCACCACCTTCCTCACCTACGTCTTGCCACTGTTAGGTGTCTGCCCAATGTTTGAGTGAGCAATATGATTACGCATGAATTTACTGAAAACCTGGGCTGCTGCTGTACTAAATAAGATCAATACAGGTCCAGAATAGAACAGCTTTGCATTTTAAGTTTAATAGTTTAATTTGATATTATGCTGCCACACATAACCAGTTTTTCTGCAATGTGACAGTAAATGCTTGTTTCTCTTTTTCTGCTGTTGGAAATTCAATACCTGTAAACTTAAAGGTCTCTTCTTTGGGGCAG